>NW_003307704.1:9979-14201 GCF_000143455.1 Volvox carteri f. nagariensis | reverse complement strand
TTTTCTTTTCTTTTTTGCCAGATGGCTGGTTTAAAGCTGATGTTGTTGCCCTTAAAAGCATAAGCATGACAACCTGGGAATTGCCTTGTTCCTTCTTCCCTTGGAACCCCACAGCTTCCCAGGAGAGAGAAGTGCAAACTTAAAATCAAGCAAGAAGAGCAAGGATGACATACTCGCCGAGGGACGCAAGCAGCGGGATGCCTGGGACCGGGATTTTGTTGCAGAGGTTAATAAAGTCATGGATGAAGTTGTCCAACACAACTTCAATGAGAGGTTCTGCCGGGTAAGGCCCCTAACAGCAGCACAACGTGTCACTACATACTCATGAAGCACTGACTTGCTTGCAGGCCACAATCAAGGCATCAAACCTGCCTCTGTCCATCATCCATGTTAAATAGTTGTGGGCTGACTCTACTGTGTTAGCGGTTTATGATCCTGGGTTCAATTCCCGGGGAGATTTCCCAAGTTCGGGGGAACGAGGGTAAGCTAGCTGCTGAGATGTGGAGATTAAAGTTGATTGGTCAGGTTCGCACGCTGGATAGGTGGTGATTTCTGAACCCTCCGTCTCTTCGGATGTCCAGGTGAATGGATGAGGAAGGGCCCCCCGAGCATCCCTCCAGCTGCTAAACTATTATTCCAACAGACTATATGAATTTGGCCCTTATGCTGCATTTGCAGGGATCTGGCCAGACCCCTGCCACGGCCCCAGCCGTCATGATGGGTGCGATGAACAGTGGTGCCACCAAAGCAGCAGCAGGTACGCGGGGTATGGGTTATGACATGATGTATTATGACATGTCGTTGTGGATGTATCCATGGCACATGTCATGCAGTTGCTTGTAGGTTCCTGAACATTGCAGGGCACCAGTATCATGCATTTGGGGCCTTACATATGCTCACATCTTGATGTTCTGCTAGCAGGTCTCAGCTCAGATGGCCATGGCTGCACCGGAGGCGGCTGTGATTGCTGGCAAAACAATTATGGGGCCAGCTGGTTGTGAGCCAGAGGGTGACTACCTGGAGGACCTGATTGGCGAGAGACTTGACGATGTCATCGCAGAGTATGGGGACACCATGGCGACGGGTGGCACTGGTGGTGGTGCATATGGGATGCCTGACCATGAAACCACGTGGTGCACCGCCATCACTGCTCACCAGATGCGGGCTGAGCTTGCTGCAGTGAAACAAGCTGCCAGGGCAGGTGCAGTGAAAGAAGCAGCCAAGCTGGGCAAAGGTGGCCAGCAGGGGCCAGCAAGGAAGAGACTGCTGGGGAAGTGCAAGGCGGTGGGTTAGCAGGCATGCAGCAGGATGCTGGAGTTGACAATCTTTGTGGCCTGTAATAGATGGCTTGGTGGCATATAGAGAAATGTATGAGGTCAGGCATTACTACTAATGCACACACTTAAGTCCCTGGAGGTTTACGGATTGAGACCTGCAAGGAGTGAAGTTCATAGTTATGATATTGATAATGGAAGGCAGTTGTGGTTCAGGAATGTAGTTGAGCTGCAGGTAATCCGGCTTACTCTATAGGATGCTACTGGTGGGTGATTTACCTGAGTGATCCACTGAAACATTGAGGTTTGTCACCTTAACGGTGTGGAGTGTTGGAGTACATACATTTATTTGTGATAGCAGACTTGGAGTCTGGAGCCCACATATTGATGGGTTGCTGGTCATGACTTATAAGCCCACAGTGAACAACTTCTGAGATGTGTGCAAAACATGGGCCAGGGGTGGTCATGGAGTGCAGTGTGTGAGTCATGTAAACAATGTAAAACATGTGCCAATGTGGTCATGGAATGCAGTGTACGAGTCATGTAAACCAAGCAAAACATGGGCCAGGGTGGTCATGGAGTGCAGTGTACGACTCATGGAATGAGTGCAAAACATGGGCCAGGGTGGTCATGGCCTGCATTGTTGCGTCATGGAATACCATGCGCAATATGACCTGGTCATGTTCCGCATATCTATGAGCAGGTACATGACCACCTTTATGACCTCATGGGGTCATAAAGTGCAGCCATGACTGAATACGGTCATATTGCGGTCCCATGACCTGTCATAAATCCCATCATAAGTGACATCATGACCATGCATTTCATGACCCCAACCAGTCATATCCTGCACTTGCTTATGCATACTATGAACTGATCCATGACCGGATCCATGACTTAATGACAAATTATGACCGGATCCATGACCACATACATGACCAAATCCATGACTTAATGGCAAATTATGACCGGATCCATGACCGCATCCATGACCAAATCCATGACTGGAAAACCCATCCATGACCAAGTCTTTCCCCGAGTGGTGCAGGCACCCTCCCGCAACTGCTGCATTGCCTTCTCATCCCACTTCCAAGGGATAAACACTGATCCCACACAACCAACTGCGACGGCTTGCGTCAGAACGCTAACATCCTCAGCCCTCACAGGATCCTTCCTCATGATACCCTTACATCCGGCGGTCACCAATGCCTTTACTTTGCTTGGACTGTGCTCTCCCGGCATCACACGGGCCAACGCTTGGCTGACCCCCTTGGTCGTGTGAAGCTCGAACGGGCCCGAGCACGGATGCTCCCTGGCCTCAGAGATTCCCGCCATCACTTTCTTGGCAGAGGGGCGTGTAGGGGCTACACGATTGCGCAACTCGCTCACACTAACCACCTCAACGTCTCCGTTGTCATACACTACCTGAAACACGTGGGACCTTCCCCTGCGACCAGCATACGATGCTACACCCAGCGACCGGGTGGTGCGACGCCCTCTTCCCTTAGACTCTCTCATAACAGCCACGCCTTGGAGGTCGCGCAGGTACTTGGGGGGCCCGGGAGCTGCACCCCGCGCAGGTTCGGACGACTTCCCTTCCAAAGCTTCAGCACTAACTCCTTTCGACTCACACTTTGGGCAAATCCATGCGCCCTCCGGTATCTCCTTCAAAGGCGGCTTAAGACAATAAGTGTGCCATCCAGTGCCGCACGCATCACATAACAACATCCATTCTTCACCATCAGGAAATCTGCACACCTCACAGGGATGCCCTGGAGATGGCCTAGCCAATCGCGGGTCGACCACGTGATCATCGATGGGCAAATGACAGGGCGCACAGTGACTGACATGGGCAGTAAGCGTGCTGCCACAGCGTCCCTCTAGCACCAACACCCCGGAGGGCCTCACCTCAGTAACCCGCAGAATATCCGGCTTGGCATGGGGATCCAAGCTGGCGCGAGCGGAGGTATTCCGATAATACACGTAGTCACCCATCTCAAAACGACGCAAACGCGGCAAAACGGCTCCGCCCCTCATGCGCGCATAACGAAGAGTGTCACGATGCTGCACAATGAGTAGGTTGCCGCCCGCCACGGCCATATGTCGACGAAGCGCGGCAGCACGTTGCATAATAGACCTTGCCGCCGCCTCTGGGTCATCCAAACTCACGTCGCTTTCAAAACGCTGCTTAATCGCCGGTGGAATGGTGGGCTCCACGGCGTGCATGACGTGGTACGGCGTAACACGCGATGCTGACTGCACGGAGCAGTTGTAGCCCAGCATGATGTACGGCAGATGCTTGTCACACTCCTCGACTCCACCGCCAGCATGTGCAATGCGCCGGAGCGCGTTTTTGCAAGTCTGAACAGCACGCTCTGCCAGTCCGTTGGCTTGCGGGTGGTTCGTGGAGGTCTGACGATGATCTATCAATGAATCAATCAACAATTGCGCAAACTCAGCTTTCCACTCACTGCCCTGATCTGTACATACCTCAGCACAGGCCCCATAACGGCCCAAAATGTGGTGCTGGAAGGCGAACGCTGTCTGCTCGGCATGCTTGTCAGGCAGCGGAATGAGAACCACGTACTTAGAAAAATGTTCCACACAAATCATTACGTAGGTAAAACCCCTGGGGGTCTTCTTGAATGGACCACACAGGTCCACACCCCAGCGGTAGAATAAACCCGATATTGGCAGCGGGTTGAGCTCCAGCGCCCTGGCTGAAAAGCTGGTGTTGACACGATCGCAGGCAGTGCAGTGACGTACCACCGAAGCGACATCGTCGTGCATCCCCTGCCACCAGTAGCTGGTGAGAAGCAGCGCAGTAGTGCGCCGCACCCCGAAGTGCCCAGCCAGCTCGTGGGTGCGCTTGATGATGTCAGTGCGGTCACCAGGCTTAGGAACGACGCGTGGCTTGCCGTCATTCTCGATGCGATAAAGTGTCTTTC
>NW_003307704.1:6763-9723 GCF_000143455.1 Volvox carteri f. nagariensis | reverse complement strand
CGCCATAGAGGCCCCACCCATGTCACGAAGAGGGTGAGAGGCCACGCTCACTGCAAGCCCTTGTGAGAGGTAAGCACGCTCGTGCACGACGGATCGGCACGATGCTGCAGAGAAGGCTTGCGTCTTGGCATCTTGCGCCAGGGCGCGCAGGATTGCAACAACACTGGATATGAGTGCCTGGTCAGTTGCGTTGACCAGCACCGAGAGACGAGCATGATCTGTTAGGCCAGGAGCGGCTGACACCCCTGCCTCATAACCCAACACGAGGTCACACTCCCCGGGATACAGGGAATCGTACTGAGCGGTAATACTGTTGTACAACGGAGTGGCGATACTCCCCACAACATCCGAGCCACACTGCCCCACTGAGCCTGGATAAAGCGCGCGGACGGGCTTTCCAGCATGGTCACAGGGGTAGTACGGATCGCGCATCTGACGCGCGGAGATGGGTGCTGAATGCTCACTGCTAAGCACGTCTTGAAGTTGTCTGCCGGCGGGCCGGATTGCAGATTGCACGACACAGGTGAACTCCTCGGGCGACGCGAGGTTACTCCAACACTGGTAAAGACAGTGTGAATACGAGCCAAAGCGTGCAGCATCAGTAAGGGTGGCTTTCCCAAACATCTTGTCAGCATCCTTCTCGGCTGTTTCGGACTCGGGTGTTTGGGCTGAAAGCGGTAGGGACGTGCAGCCAAGTATGCAGGCCGGTCGAGGCGAAGGAACGAGCACCTGAAGCTCGTTTATCACGCTGAGAACCGTTGGCACTGCGTCAGCTGACTGAGCGTTCCAGAACGCGATAACCAACCACAGACTACCCTCCTGAGCTCCTGCCAACCTAAGCTCCGGACCTGTGACTTGCCGGACGTCCTGAGACAGTGCTATAAATGTATCGCTCCACGCTGAGAGCGGAAATAGCTGGGGATAGGCAGCGCTGAGTGCTGGCAATCGCGCGGCGGCCACCATCCTTGCATGCTGTTCTATGTCCGAGTACAGATACTTGTTGACCCTAATTCCATTGCGCAGACAGGCCTCGAGGCCCGCACACATGCCGCCTAGCGGCTCATAAAGTGTGACTCCTTTCTGTGTGGCCAGAGGGAAGAACTGCGCTCCCACTGAAACCTTCAGGGTGTCACGGTCTGTAGGCACCGAGGGACTGAGCCCACCGGAACGTTTTGCAGCGGACAGCCACTCAGTTGCGAGGCTTTGCAGCTGGGTCCGGGCTGCGGCTCGCTGAGCATCTTCGGCCTCGGGAGGCGGCTCAAGCGACTCAAAACACCAACCGTTCCATCCGCAGAGATTCTCCTCCGGGGTGGGGCAGAAGGTGTCACTTAATGGGGCAACGGATGCCGCTGTATGGATAGTGGCGCACGCCAACTGATGGTCAGCCCACGCTGCCCGCACGGATGCAGCAGCGAAGGCCGGGGTGAGAAGTGCGGACTCCCCGACTTCCTCATCCTCATCAAGCCGGGTGCCAGTGTTGTCAGCCTTGCTTGGCGCGGGGTTGTGGGACAGGGTGTCCGCGTTCTGATGCTTAATTCCCGGCCGATGCTCGATGACAAAATTATATTCCTGCAACGCTAGTGCAAAGCGTGCATATTGTCCTGTAAGCCCCTCCGAGCTCATCAGGTACAGAAGTGGTTGATGATCTGTGATCAGCCTAAACGGAGGGCCGCCGATCAGGTGGTGCCGGAACATCTTCACAGCCCACACGGCGGCCAGCATCTCTCCCTTGTAGCTGCTGTAGTTTGCTTCGTGCTTGTTAAGCGAACGGCTGATACAAGCACACATGTATTCGTTTCCGTCGTCATCGACTTGCCCGAGGACGGCTCCTATGCCCTTATTGGAGAAATCCGTGTGCAGTATTAGCGGGCGGGAGTAGTCGATGCGACGCAGGATGAGTCCCTCCTTGGTGAATGCAGTCTTGATGGCTTCAAACGCCTCTTGCTGCTTGGGACCCCAGACCCACGGTTCACCTTTCTTGAGGAGCTTGTTCAGATCCGCTGCGAGCTGGCTCATTTGCAGGACGTAGCAGCGGTAGTAGTTGATGAAACCCAGCTGCGTACGGAGCTCAGACACGTTGCGGGGAGGCTGAAGAGCCATGATTGCGGCGACCTTGGCCTGGTGAGGACTGATCCCAAAGGCACTGAGGTTGTGACCCAGGTACTCGATGACGTCAGCGCCGAAAATTGACTTGTCAGGATGGGCACGGAGCCCACAGGCTGCCAATACGTCGAGTACGGCGGCCACATGCTTGACGTGCTCCTCAGGCGTTTGTGACCAAATAAGTACGTCGTCAATGAATGCTACACTGACATCGGCCAGGCCTGCCTTGCCCAGCTCATAATCCATGACGCGCTGAAAGTAGGCGCTGGCATTTTTGAGTCCATACGGCATTCGTGTGTAGGCCATGAGCTTGTTGGAGACCCAGTACAAGGTACGAGCCTGATGCTCAGGCGCTATGGGGATCTGCAAAAACCCCTGCCGCAGGTCCAACTTGGAGAAAATAGTAGCTTTGCCTACGCGCTGGAAAATCTCCTCGGGACGATGCAGCCCATACTTGTCCTGTAGTGTATGCGTATTGACAGGGCGATAGTCCTGTGCCATGCGGTAGTCGGTCCATAAGCCAGTGTCGGGATCCTTCTTGGCGGCGACGACTGGGTTGACGGCGCAGGCTGTCGGTCCCTGGTATTCCTTGACAATGCCCGCTTTAACAAGCTCGGCTGTCTTTTCGGCGATTACCTCGCGCTCCTTGGGGCTATAGCGTCGAGGAGGCTGGACAATCGGCTTGTCGGTGTCCAGATCCAGCCTAAAGGGCCCCAAATCACCGTGATAGCCAGGCAGGTCCTCCATGCTGTAGGCGAATGCCGTACGCTTGCGGGCGCGTACGACGGCTCTGAGAGCATCATTGGTTTCATTGTTCATGCTGATGCTATTGCCCCAGATCCATCCTCCATCAGGAT
>NW_003307704.1:5322-6713 GCF_000143455.1 Volvox carteri f. nagariensis | reverse complement strand
CTTGCCCGTAAGCCAAAACATAAAGTGCTCAAGCGGGTCCATTTGCGACAAGTCAAAATATTGCATAAGGAGCGCGAACCATGTCTTAGTATTAGTAATTTGCGAATCCTTCTTTCCACTAAAACGAGGTGGTGCAAGGATACGCTTATTTACCTCGGAGGGACGAGCAGACTTGGAAGGAGGGGCCGCCGAGCCGGAAGGACCACCGGCTTGCTTGGCGATGCCCTCGCCCCAGAGCTGCTTGACCTCTTCCAAGCGTACTTCGGGATTAAGGTGGCGCTGCAGAAGCGCCTGGAAAGCGCAATTCTGCAGCATATCCACGTCAAGAAACGCGGCCAGATTGCTGTCCAACGTCTCGCAGATGCCATCAATAATTATCGTCTTACGCCTAGTGTCCGACGTACTCGGAGGCGGCGACGTAGGTGACAAATCCCGAAGCTGCGCTTGCACATCCTTCAGGGTGGAGGTTATTTCGCCCAAGCGCTCGCCGTATTCGGCGAGAATGCCATGAACCTCTCCCTTAAAGGAAGATAATTCCGCTTGAAGAGCGGGGACTTGATTGTCGCGAGCCGCGCGAAGCATTTCTTGGACCTGCGCGGCTGCCGCAGCCTGCGCTGGCGTACGCGCCGGAAGCCCGCCCGTAGAAGGCGAGGCCCGCTGCGCGGTCTCCGAAGGCGATTCCGCCGGAGAATCAACGTCCATCTGTGGACAATTAACAGGAATATTATTGATATGATTTTCCTTATTGGGAATAGCCAAAGGGCGTTCGTCTTCGTCGTCGGACTCAGTAGCCTCGGGCGCAGTAGGGTCCTGTTCCTGAAGGGATGCTTCGCGGTACCTTTCATACAATTTTTGAAGCTTAAGGAATTTAGTCAAACGCCTTAGAGCGGCCTTATTGTAGCGCATCGCGTCAAGGAGGATCGAACTTGACCCTCGATACCAATGTAGCAGTCGCTCACCTGACGGGAGGACTGACAGAGCAGAAGCGTGGAGTTATTAGTCCTCGTCGTTGTAGGAAGAAGTCCAACCAAGCGGCAAGCACTAGCGTACATAAGATGTGTACGTAACGGTTAGAGACGGCGGCAGCGGAGTCTTGAACTCCGAACACCTAGTAATGTGATACGTCAGTGTCTGGCCAGAACACCCCGCCCGGGCAGCTTATATCTCGGCCTACCTGCCGGATAATCTCTACTACGGACCTTGCCGTACTAGGATAATGTTGGTGGGGCCCGGGGCCCCAGCCCGTTAGATTCGCTTACGAACAACTGCCCAGTTCGCGACATGTGACGAAACTCGGAACATGTACGAAACTTGAGTCAGATCGTTTAACAAATTAACAGTTATTGTTAAAAGTAATCGTTAAAATATTCTAAGGGAAATGTAGCCTGCTA
>NW_003307704.1:3017-5185 GCF_000143455.1 Volvox carteri f. nagariensis | reverse complement strand
CTACGCGCTGGAAAATCTCCTCGGGACGATGCAGCCCATACTTGTCCTGTAGTGTATGCGTATTGACAGGGCGATAGTCCTGTGCCATGCGGTAGTCGGTCCATAAGCCAGTGTCGGGATCCTTCTTGGCGGCGACGACTGGGTTGACGGCGCAGGCTGTCGGTCCCTGGTATTCCTTGACAATGCCCGCTTTAACAAGCTCGGCTGTCTTTTCGGCGATTACCTCGCGCTCCTTGGGGCTATAGCGTCGAGGAGGCTGGACAATCGGCTTGTCGGTGTCCAGATCCAGCCTAAAGGGCCCCAAATCACCGTGATAGCCAGGCAGGTCCTCCATGCTGTAGGCGAATGCCGTACGCTTGCGGGCGCGTACGACGGCTCTGAGAGCATCATTGGTTTCATTGTTCATGCTGATGCTATTGCCCCAGATCCATCCTCCATCAGGATCCTTTTGGTAGCGCTCATAGGCTGTTGCTGCCATGTTGCCTTCAGGCGTAAAGGAGGATACACTGGCAAGTGAAGCGGCTGGGCTGTAGCTTTCCCTTCCCCAGCCGTTGTAGTCAAACCCGTTGTGGTCTCGTGTGCATGAGCGCGTTGTAGACGTACCAACGGATTCAGGCACCCAGCTGGCTGCGCTCAGGAGCAGCCCCCCTGTGGAAAGGGCTTGTGTGGCGATTTTTACCCCTGAGGCGCCGAACGACTTGCCCTGCATGGCGCCTGCGCCTGCAGCGAGAGAGAGCAGGAGTGTTGCCAGCATGCTGAGCGCTGCAAGGCTTGTCCATGTGCGCTTGGTGACACTGATGCTTTTTGTGTGTAGGGCCTTAGCCCGTTTCCTCTTGCCGCTTCGCCGGGGCGGTGGCAAGGGCTCCTGGTGTGTTACGACCACAGGAGTGGCCGCAGTTGCTACGGCTCCAATCGTAGCTGCTACGGTACTGGTAGCTGCTGATGTAACGCTGGTGACCGTAGTTATGATCGCTGATGCTGCCCGCACCAAGGCTGACCTGGGTGTGCTGGCAGACTGAGGTGCTGCATGTGTTGCGTTGTGCTGACCTGCTTCCTTTCCCAACCGGTGCTCTGACGCCTGGGTAGAGGCAGCCGTAGGAGTGCTGGCGTAATCGCAGGGACTAACACATGCGCTCTGTACAGTTGTGCTGGCTGATTGAACGGGTTGCTGACTATCGTTGCTAACACATCCCCCCCCCAGCTCTGTTGACATATCGCTGGGAAGAGAGCTGGCCCTGGTACAGAAAGCTGTTGAACGCAGGTTAGCTGTAACCCCTCGTGCGGCGGACCGCAGAGCAGGTGTCATGGGGATGCTAATTGTGTAGTCCGGACTCTCGATGACATTGGGAAACAGGTGGAGCTGCGCTGTCGGATACTGGGTGATTGCGTCCGCGACAGGTAGCATTTGCTCGTTGCCCACCAAGAAATCGAACAGAGGCGTGTTCTCAACCACCAGTGTCTGAGTGAGGTTGAGCTTGAACTCGTGTATCGTGCCCGGAAGCATTGTCACTTGAACTCCCCTCGTGTCAATTTCCCCCAAAAGCTTGGCATCGACACTGGCAGACGTATCTAGGTGCGTGCGAGTGGGCACGAGTACCAAACCCAGCCGCTGCATGGCGCGCTGTGTTATGAGATTTACGTCCGCGCAGTGGTCACGGAGGCTCCGGAACTCGGGATGTTCATTACCATTGAGCTGTAGTGCACCTTGTGGAAAATAAAACATGAGCTGCTTACGTGCGAAGTAGTCGGCTGCAGGGCGGTTGCTGAGAAGCAGTTGCTGCAGCTCGACGCTATTTATCTCCTGTATACTTCTGGGTGGTGCTCCAGTTACCCCTGAAACACAGTATGGCACTCCAGAAGGCATCTCACGCAGCACTGGCTGGGAAGTGCAGCCAGCAACACTCAGCGGCCCGGGGGCCTGCATGCTGAGTGCTGCGGTTTGAACGGTAGGCTGCGATAGGGCTGGAACCTGGGCAGCTGCTGGATGCTGCTGCTGAGGGGCTGGAGCTGGCTGAGGCACCCCAGACAAGCCCTCCTTGGAAGGAGACGTGTTCTCACAGGTCGCTTGATCGACCTCACTAATTGCCGCGATAACCCTTTTCAACACAGGCCCGTCTATGTTCAAACGGAGCACCAACTCACTGGGTTGGTATGCTGCTGTTGCCGTT
>NW_003307704.1:0-767 GCF_000143455.1 Volvox carteri f. nagariensis | reverse complement strand
GCGACACGGAAAACAGGTGATACCCCGCGTGGTACTCATGAAGCTTTTTCATGCCCTATGGCAGCCAAACGGCGTGTTACGGCCCCCCCCCTTAGCAACTGGACTAGTTACTCCTGAGCCCCGTAGCGACCCCGTAGCGACCCCGTAGCGACCCCGTAGCGACCCAGTAGCGACCCCGTAGCGACCCCGTAGCGACCCAGTAGCGGGGCAGTAGCGGGGCAGTAGCGGCCCAGTGCTCCCACACGAGCTACTGCCCCGCCACTGGGCCGCTACTAGCGGGGCAGTAGCGGCCCAGTGCTCCCACATGAGCTACTGCCCCGCCACTGGGCCGCTACTGCCCCGCTACTGGGTCGCAACCCGTCTCCTGAGTAACTAGTCCAGTTGCTAGGGGGGGGGCCATAACATGTCGTTTGGCTGCCATAGGGGTAGGGATGTACGTGTGGATTCATAATTTTACATATACACGTCGCCTAGCAGCAGCTACACGCATACGAAATTCCCAAGCTTGGGACTTAAGTCCTGCTATGTAACAACATCAAGCCATATGCATTGCCTGCTTCAGCTGAAGCAGCTGCTGCAGCTGCAGCTTCCAAACAATCTGCAGCTTCCAAACAGCACCAAACATTTCCACAACAGCGGCTGCTGCAGCTGCAGCTCATCGATCTGTCAACAATTTGCCTCAAAACATGCTACATTATAGCTCAGAAGCGCTCTATCCACCCTTACACTTTCTGGTATTCATGCCTAGAAGTAGTCCTCCATCACCG
>NW_003307703.1:44365-57337 GCF_000143455.1 Volvox carteri f. nagariensis | reverse complement strand
ACAAGGCGGACCCACCTGCGTCACAGCCCGTGCCAGATCTGCCTGCTTCGACACGATCCGCATTCTATTACTCTTATTCGTGGTGGTGGTGGTGGTGGTGACCTCCATTTGCGCCTCCGCCAGTCCCGAGCTGGCGCCCAGAGTGACGGGCAGGTAGCCGATGGCGTTGGGGGTGGCGGCCAGGGCGGCCAACATCTCCTCGGGGGTGGTGATGGGTCGACCCTTTTAGGGGTGAGGGGAGGGGAGGGGAGGGGAAAGAGCCAAGGAAGGAAGGAAGGGAGGATGGAGGTTGGAAGCACACGGCCATAAGAGCAGAAGAACAGGGGACAGGGCGGATGGGGTGAGGTGGGTGGGTGAGGTGGCGTGGGTTGGGGTGGGTGAGGTGAAAACCATTTTCCCCGCCGCCATTTTCCGGTGTTGCGAACCCACAAGTAACAGGTAACAAGTAACGTATTCGCTATTCACCGGATCCGCCATCCCCACGAGCTGTTACTATCTACACAGGTACTGTACGACCCAAATCGTACAACCACCCCAACCCTTGACGCCCCCAACCCCTTCACAAACAGCACCACTTCCCTCCCCCGCCTTCACTCTCCCTCCTCCCCTCCCCTTCCCTTCCCGCGACAAGCAGAGCTTTGGAGCTTTGGACTCGGCACGCAGTACTGAATGGCGCCCCCCCACACCCCACGCAACACACTTTACCCCCTTACCCCACCCGCCCGCCTTTTCCTGCACATCTCTCTCCTTGCCCCCTTCCCCCCATCCCCTCCCGCCGCCTCTTTTCCTCCTCCTCGCCCGCCACCGTTAAGAGCCCCTTATACCTGATACGTGGTGTTTACCCCCGCTGCCCACTCCACACTCGTCAACGGCCCCGTCGGCGCCCGCCAATCGTCATTACACGACTTGGTCAAAAACCCGGTCAAAGCGTAGGTGGCCCCCGACGGCGCCGCCATCGCAAAGACTGTAACGCTGGCTTTCGTTTCCTGTTCTGCAATGGAGCTGGCGGCGGCTCCGTTTAGGGAAAATATCCTAGGATCTTTCCAGGCTTTGATCTCGCCTCGATATAGCTGGGCCAGGAGCTTGCAATTGAGGGTTAGGGCGGTCCAGCCGAAGGATTTCGTGTGGTAGATGCCGAGAGCGGAAATGGCGAAGGGAAGCTGGAGTACGGCACCGATGGTCGGTTGTGTGGTTGGGGAGTTTAAGTTGGACCAGAGGGAGGTGTCGAGCGGCATGTCTCCCACCTGCGAAATCCCCCGGGAGAGAGGGGCGAAAGGGGTTTGGAGGAAAGTGGAAGGAGGAGGAGGAGGAGGGGCGGGAGGAAGGGAGGGAAGCGGGGGGGAGCGGAAGGGGGGGGGGGAGATTTGATGGCGTATTTTCAGCAAATCGAATCAACGAAGTAATGAGCCCGGAGTAAGGGGGAAAGGACGAACCACTGACGATTGAAGCAGAGATACCAGAGATAAACGGATGATAGCGTGAGGTGGAGGGAAGTGTAAGAGTAGCAGTACTAAAGACCTCAGCCCCCCAGCCTCAAACCCACTCCTTACCCCCTCCCTTAACCCCCAGACCCATACCTTGAAGTGGTTGTACGACGAGTACATGTTTTGTACGTCCCCCAGTTCCAACTGCGCCTCCACACTGCCCACCGCCCGGTACGTCATGCTGACGGGCACTCGAGCCCGACCTTGCAACACCCGCATGGAGTGGCGGATCATGAGCGCCGACACGAAGGAACCGGAGCCGTGGACCTGCAGGGAAAGTGTATTCGCGTTATCGCGTTATTCCTGGGCCGTATGTATGTATGTATGTATGTGTGGGGCATGGGGGGGCATATCTTCACCCGTGGCTGCTACCCGGCGAAACCCTGTACCCTTCCCCGCGGGTATTTCGGGGCACCCTCATCTAGTCATCGTAGAAGAGGAAGCCAGGGCCCCCAATACCCCCCCGATATGCCCCCCCCTCCCCCCCTCCTCCCGTCTGGTACACTCTTGCCCTGGCAGCAGCTTCACTCGTTTGTGGTTCGTCTTTCCCCCCCCTCCTCCTCAGGCCCCACCCCACCCCCATCCCGCCAATCCCCGGATCCAGTACCTTTCAACATTACACACACGCACACACAAACACACACACACACACACTACACACATACACGCAAACATGCACTGCGTGCGGGCGTATGTACGGACGTACGGAAGTACCTGGTAAGCGTCCCCCAGCTTCAGGGTGTTTTTGGTTTCCTTGTCGTCGGCCGCCAACGTGCTCATGGTGTTCATGAGGTACGAGTCCCGCTTGGAGCTGAACACAAAGTCGCGCTGCCCGTCGACCGTCTCTGTGCCGTTCTCTGAGCGCCACACGGGCGGCGACACATCTACGATGGTGCTGCTCAACAGCGAAGTCAAATCTTGACGGATCTGCGGTTTGAATTTTAAGTTGCGGTTTGAATTTGAAAATATTAAGAGCAAAGCATGTGCATTTTTTTGAATGATGAAAAAAATGGATTGGGGGCGTATTAGCACTTTCCTTTTTAAAATGGAAAATTATTATCCTGAAGGGCATTTTGCTTCAAAGGTGTATTTCTTACAAGGGAAAGTTAAAAAGGGGAGAGGAGGGGAGAGGAGGGAAACACACACGCATACACGGGGTCTCCCCCCTTCACCCGCCCACAGCCTTCCTGCGCGGCCCCGCTTCCACATCTTGCCCCTCCCCCCCACATACATACATACATACACACATACATACATACATGTGTGCATGCATGCATCATACATACACGCACCTTCTTCGGCAGTGCTGTAAAGCTGTATTCCGGCATGATTGCCGCCACGTCATCAGACAGCATGTACGACAGAAAGAGCTTCAGGAGACCGCCTGGAGGGGACAAGGGGGGGGGGGGGTAACGATGGGCGGGGGGGAATGTTTCTGTGGCGAGTAGTAGTACGACGCAAAAGGCAACGAACACATACACACATACGCCCCCTCCTGGGGCCTAATCGAGACTCACATAGCCTCATCCACACCCACCCATCCACCATAATCCGCTTGTAAACCCCCAAGCCCCCAAACACACAAACCCCGGCCCCCTCCACCCACCCATCCACAGCCATCAACACCCCCCCAACCCCTCAATATCCCCACGCCAAAACTGCCCCACTATCTCCCTGCCCTGCCGCGACCCCAACCACCAACGAACAACCGCCAACCCTGCCCCTTTTTCGCCCACCCGTACCCACCTGTCTCATTTAAATACGCTAGATTTGTTCGTACATAAAAGTAGGTGCCCAGGGTGAGCGGCCACTGGTTCTTGGCGTCGCTGGGGCCATACACGGGGTTGACAGCCGTCCAGTTGGCGGTGGTGAGGTTGCCGAGGGGGAACTGGGAGGCGATGAAGGACTCGGGCGCGATGGCGGCGTCGCTGGAGGTGAGCGTGAGGTTGTTGGCGTTCAAGATCTGAACTTCCTCCAGCCCTATGACAAACATAAGTCGGGTGTGTGTTTGTATGTATGTATGTGTGAAACAGGGGGGTATATCTTCACCCGTGGCAGCTACCCGGCGAAACCCTGCCTTCCCCGCGGGTATTTCGGGGCACCCTCATCCAGTCACCCTAGTCAACTTCTCAGTGGATCGCTCAGGTTCCGCACCCACCACCAGCATCCAACGGAATCTGCCGGGTCGACAGCAGCTCAACTCCATTCCTGGTCGGCTCGCAGGTTAACTTTATCACAGGTCACCACCGTCCATCAACTAGGGGCGCAATGCCTTCCACCATCGGAAGGACTTTTGACCCTATGTATGACGGCTGTGGGGTATGGCGTGTGTGTATGATTTGTGGGGGGCTGGGGACCCGGGGCCCAATCATAGATAGATAGAGAGGAGAACGGGAAATACATACATACGTACATACATACATACATACATACATACATACATACATACATACATACATACATACATACATACATACATACATACATACATACATACATACATACATACATACATACATACATACATACATACATACATACATACATACATACATACATACATACATACATACATACATACATACATACATACATGCATACATACATACATGCATACACATACATGCATGCATACAAACAAACAGGATTCTGGAGAGTCTCCCGGCGGGGCGGAGTGAAGGAGGCAGGGCGGGAGGATTAAAAATAGGTACGCCCGGGAAGAGTGATACAAGCGGATTCGGACAGAGGATGGTGTCGCTGCCCTGGACTAGGTGTTAGGTAGAGAGACCAGAAGAGCACATTTATCACTCCTCCAAAAGCGTCCATACCCCTGCTGGGCGGCCCCCCCGCTGGCCCCCCCCTTGCCCCCGACCCTACCCTACCCTACCCTACCCTACCCTACCTGCCAGCAGTCCCTGTCCGCTCTCCACATAGCCCAGCGAGTACGGGTTGGTCGCGATCTGCTCCACCATGGTTTGGGAGTTGGTCACCATCGTCCTGCGGGCTGCCGGGATGGAGGTCCAGGAAATGGTCACACCCACACCTTGGCCCTTGCCGCTCCATTCCCCGGGGCAGGACCTAGGGTAGGGCAGGGTAGGGTAGGGTAGGGTAGGGTAGGGTAGGGCAGGGTAGGGTAGGGTAGGGTAGGGTAGGGTAGGGCAGGGCAGGGTAGGGTAGGGTAGGGTAGGGTAGGGCAGGGCAGGGTAGGGTAGGGTAGGGTAGGGCAGGGCAGGGCAGGGCAGGGTAGGGTAGGGCAGGGTAGGGTTGGGCAGGGCAGGGTGGGATGAGTTTTATGTCCCGTCCGGTCCCATGCCAAAATTATTGCTCCCTTGGAGAAACAAATGGACAATACAAAATAAATACTGCAGGAATGGCGGTTACCTTTTTCTTGCTATAGTTTGTAGATGTTTTGCAAGCCTAAAACACATCAATCATTTTAAGCACCGCAATCTAACCTACTAAAACCTAAGCATCTAAAATACCTTCAAAAAATGTTTCTTATTTTATATAAAAATTTAAAAACATTTAAAATTTTTAATTATTTTAAAAACATTGGATTGAAATTTGTAGGGTCGCCAGTGGAATCCGCTCGCTTCCGAATTCCTTCATCAATTCAAATTGGAACTCCTGTTCGGAAACCATGTCGTACCACTCATCTTACTTGTTGAGGTAGTGAGTAAGCGCGTACGTGCTGCTGGAACCGTTGTTTCGGTGTACGATTCCGATGCTGGCGGTTATATTGGCCAGATCCGGCAGGTGGGTGTTGTTGGTTACGATCTCTGGATGGTTCCACTGGGAAATCTCGCCTCGAAAGATTTTCGCGAGCGTGCACGGCGGCAGATACAAGCCCTACACATAGCCGACACACACACACACACAGCCGACAAACAAACATACATACATATATACATGTAGGCAGGCGGCTGGCAGAGGTTAAGGCCTGACTTCTGCTCCTGGCTGACCCGGGTTCAAATCCGCCTGCCGGCTCCTCGGGTGTTTGAGGAGTGTTGAAATGGGAGGTGGCCCCCCATCATATGGACGATGAAGGACGTGATAAAATCAACTTGCGAGCTGACCAGGAACTAAGTTGATGCGCTGTTGATCCGCTAGATTTGGTTGGATGCTGGTGGTGAGTTGCCGAACCCAACGAATACATTCTGAAGTCGGATGGGGTGACGGATTAGGGTGCCCCTCTAGCAGGGGAGAGCAGGGACTGCCCGGGAAAGGGGCCGCTGGCGAAGTTAACCACCCTGTAACAACATATACATACATACATGTGTCGCAACGTGTCTTTTGCGAAGAAAAGTAAAAGAACCAATTAAAAATTAGGGCGTCAAGCTATATCGCAGAGAGAGAGAGAGACAGACATACAGACCAAAAGAGAGAAGGAGAAGGGGGAGGGTCGGATTTATGAAGAACAAAAGAAAAGGAAATATTAATTGAGCACTTAAACTTATACTTAGACTGCGTGTGATAGCGGCGCGAGGTCGCACGGTGCGATTGGTTACTCCTTCAGGTGGTGAAGTAAAATCTCAAGTAACTGAGCCGCGACCTATATGGGCTGTGGGTGTTTCCATAAGCAAGGAATAAGTCACAAGCCAAAAGACCACCAAATCTTCTTCCTCAGAACCGTGTTGCCCCTGAAATCCTGTTGGCCCGCTCCTTCTTACAGCACCCCCCCATTTCCCTGACAGCATACCCTCCCAAAGGTGCTGTACGCCGTACGCCGTACAGCGCACAGCTGCCGTATCGCCGTACCTCTCCAATGCCGGGGATATTGTGGAATATGGAGACAGAGCCAACGAGGAACGGCACGTGCATCATGGGGTTGTTTTGCTGTAGAGTTCGGTTAAAGTTAGTTGGGCTGATGGGAACATCTCCGCAGCCGAAGGCGGAAGAGTTGAGGGCTGCGAATTCGTCACCGCCGGCTCCGGAACCAATTGAACGGTACGACATGGCGATTTTGGGTTTTGTACGGGCCATCATGGTGTCCATGACCTGCGAGTAAAGAGAGCGGAAAAGGTGCGGGAGAGAGGCAGGGTTCGAAGTATGAAAGGTGCTGTTGGTAGGGTAGTTGTTGTTGTTGTTTGTGGGTAGTTGGGAGGTAGTTAGAACCTAGTAATAGAAAGAATGAATCATGACTTTAACAGATGGACGTATGGCGTTGCCTCAAACACGGTTATGGTACAGTAAAGATATCGCTTAAATACTCGCGGGCAGTTCATTTGCATGCGGCGTGGATATTGAAAACGCTGTCCAGCTCCAGCTCTGTTGCTGTGGATACAAGAAAGCTATTCCATCGCATGCACCTCGCAACCTAGGCAACCTGATCTGCAGCAAGGTTTGTGCGCACGCATGGATCAGATGGACAACCAGGCGTGAAACCCGAAGCCTACAAGTGTTGATTCCCCCTGGTGCGACTTACACGCCAGATAAGTAACGCGGGATTAGATGTGCCTGATCCATGAAGTTGGTACAAAGGCATGCTTGGGTTGATCTGTGACTGCGCCAGGCCCGCCATCGACATGAGCAGGGCGGCGAGCGCTGCAAGCGCTGCTCTACCAACGACAGCCCTCCTTAGCGTTGGCATGGCTTTTCTGTATAGAAAAAGACAAAGCATGGAAATTTCAGCATGCCTCACAAGATCATTCGTGGTTACGCGAGGCCATTGCTCAGCTGGGTAAGCTCGAAGCTCTGAAGCGTGCGACTATTAAAAAAGCTAACCTGTAGCAATAAAGCCAAGCCTTTCCCAAGCCATGTCAACATAGCAAGCGTCATACATTTCATGACCTTGGTCTTGTTACATTACTGGGAACTAATGCCGTACATCAACGTAACGCCGTCTCCGCTGCACTTCAGTGCATCGGCTATAATGCAGTCTAGTATGGTCACTGTTGCACCTGGTGAGAAATGTCACAGCGTGGCCTAGAGGCCAGCTCTGCATACATCGCCGGATGCATATGCGCCGCGGTCGCAGGGGCATTCCTAGCTACACAAAGTGGCATCAACTCAACTCTGGGATCCCATACGGGTCGCAGTTTCGCGGCAATAGTTAGTTTCGTTGTCGGCTTAGCAGCGCTGGTGGTATTCTGGCTGGTCGATGTGTATGGTCTGGGCGGCAAAGGACCTGACCGCCATTCGGTCGCAGGTAGATCGTGTCAGGAGTGAGATCGTGCAACAGCAAGGGAACTACCCCAAACGATGGAACATCACAACAAGCCCAACCCCAACCGCGTCCGCACAAGAACGAATTTCGCAAGTACCATGGCGACATCGGACTCCTCAGTTTCAGAAAGAGACACCCCAAACACCAAACACCACTCAATCCGCAACTTCTCTGAAAATTTATCGCTCAGAACCTTTTTTTCCGCCTCGCGAACGCGCCCCGAAACCATCTGCGCCCTCGCACCCTCTCCGAACTGAAATTCAGCCACGCCGGCTAAAAAATCCGATCCCTCGCCGAACTTCTACTTCTGCTGATCTTCTCCAAATCCCCTGCTGCTGCAACTGCTGCTGCTGCTGTTACTGCTATTGCTGCTTCTGCTGCTGTTGTAGCTGCCCCTTGGTGGGCCTGGACGGGCGGCTTGATGGGCGCCTGGTACGTGGCGGTGGTGATCATATTCGCGCGAACGCTGGGGGCAGCCGCCTTGATGGCCATCTTCGTGACGGCGCAGCTCAGCACGGCCGTGACACTCGACGCACTTGGCTGGGTGGGCTTCAGGTAACATGCGGCTTCTTCGCAGTGGGGGGAGTGGGGGGGAATGGGGGTAACCGTATGTGAGAAAGTGGGAAGTGAACTGCTGCTGCCGGTGTCCTCAAGGTCCGAGGAAACGGGGGGGGGGGAGGGAGGAGGTAGAGGGGATGCGGGGGGCTGGTTTGGCTGGGGCTTGGGAGTAGGTGAGTAGATTATTATAACAGGAACATCACGACGGTGAGGTGAGTGCAGAGGGCACCAGTTGCGGAGTGTTTGGGGGAATCCGGGGGCTGTGGGGGGGGGAAGGGCTGGGGCCCCCTGGGGCGTCTGGTCATTCAGAGGCTGTTCTTGGTGGAAGGAGCAGATTTGCCTGCTTGAAATCTGCACGAGTCCACACACCGCACACCACACATACAGACATACAGACATACATGGGGAGCACGTGGCGCGACGCCGTCGTCAGATCATACTCTCGTGTGTAGAATAAAATGCCCGATACAAATGGAGGCAAATGAAGTGAAGTGAAGTGAAATGCGATATGAAATTAAAACCTGCGGTTCCTAAGCCCCCGAGGTTGCCTGTGCTTGCGTTCCGTACGCTTCCGTACAACTCCCGTACAACTTTCCCACGTGGCCGCCAGGCGACGGCCCCTCCATTGGGCGCGAATCGTGGGCCTGCTGCTCATGATTGGGGGGGTTGCTCTGGTTACCTATTTTGACGGCACGCATGGAGTACGGAAAGGCGCAGCTGGCCACCTAGCCAATGACAAACTGGACCCCAACATCCGTACCAACACCAGCAGCACCAGTAGCAGCACGAGCGCCAGTCAAAGCTCCGGAACCAAGGTGCCAGCCGAAACACTCGTCAGGGGTTTGGCAGAGGAAGATTCACCAAAGATGTCTGCAGCTGCCCTAAGGAAGGACGAGGAGGGGGAGGGGGAGGAGAGTGACGGTGCACCCCTGATTCGGAGTGTTGTGCTTCGGAGCACGGACGCTTTGGGGACGTCTCGGGGCGATGAGTCGGACAGGCGAAGGGTTAGGAGAGGCCTGGAGGAGGGTGGGGAGGAGGAGGAGGAGGATGCAGTTGCTAGGACGCGGCTGCTTGCTGGCGTTGGTGACGTTCGTAATAGCGGTGACGGTCATGCTGGTGGTGGGGATGGTGGTGGGGATGGGGATGGGGATAGTCGTTCTCCCGCGTTGATGGGGTATGGTGGGGGGTGCGGTGGCAAAGGTGGCGCTGGAGGGGATGTTGAGATGACGATGGCGGTGCGGCGGGTGGTGGCAGCAAGGGGGCCAGCTTCCTTGCCAAAGAGCTGATGATGATGTCGATGACGATGATGATGATGATGATGATGATGATGATGATGATGATGATGATGATGTCGATGACGATGATGTCGATGACGATGATGATGATGATGATGATGATCGTCGAGCGTTTGGAAAACCTAAAACCCTAAAACCCTCCAGGTAGGGCCCGCCAATTGAACTGCAGTGCAGCACTGTACTTGCCACTGTCGGGATGGTGCGTGTGAGTGAGTGAGTGAGCGAGTGCTTGGGTCTCATCACTCGCGATTTCACCACTTCACCACCGACTGAGGTGAGGTGAAGATTTTGCTCCCGCGATAAAATATCCTTTAAGCGCAAGAATGGCCGCGTAATGGCCTATTTAGGAAACGTCCTTTCCGTAGGGCAAGGTTGCTTAGACGGTTTGTAGACTAGGAAGGGAATTGGTGCAGGCACGCGCGTGTGTGTGTACGTGTATGTATATGTGTATATGTGTGTGCGTGTGAACGTGAACTGTTGTCCCGCACACCGGTGTTGCCAAAACACGTCTCCACGCGCGTTTCGCGACACTCTCAAGGACGAGTGCGGGGATGCAGGGTGGCTAAGTGATAATCATGTGGCCGAATAATGCACGTACTGCCGTACAACAATTTTGTCGTATCCGCACCTTTTTTACAGATGCTACGGCGCGATTCAGGATGTGGGGGGATGCTACTTTGATTGAACCTGATCCACGCGGTGGTGCTTTTCATGCGACGATAAGATCGTGCAGATGTCCCGTACGACCCTGGTAGTTTTTTAATTTTCGGAGACTGCCGTACCCCAGTTGGGTGGATTTTGAAATGGATTTGAGATGATTTTGATAGATTTGAGCCTTAAGATGATAAGACTTATCATCTTAAGTCTGGTTGGTGTTGTGGCCCAGGACCCAGCCGTCCGGGAGCCCGGGATGATGGTATCGTGCTCAGGCGCCTGTCCCGGTACCGAGTTTTTTTATTGCGCACAGGTGTTTTTTTTCGGTTTCACCCGATTTTATTTATCCCACCTGGCTCGTACGTAGCTATCAGGCGATGTATGCGGCGCCTAAACCTGTGTATCTTACCGGTGCTTTTGCGTGTATATGTATGTATACAGGTCACAGCCATGTGAATAGGTATGTATGTCCTGCCAACGCAGGACAGAGGGGCAGTGGAGATGTGTGTGTGTGTGTGTGTGTGTGCGTGAGGGGGAGAGAGAGAGAGAGCTCTTCGCGAGGAGAAGTATTTCCTGCAAAAGGGGTCGCGAGGCGGAGTTAGTCCTGTGCGAGGAATGGCAGATAGAGCGGCCGATGTCCAATGCCGTGGTTAGGTGGTTGGGAGGGAGTTGTCCGCCTGAGCTGCAACCGCTCAGGTACTCTCTTACCTGTCCTTCAAGTTTCCTAGACAACAACGTAGGTTCTCAAAACTCACCCTTCTCATTGAGGATTGCGAGGCCAGGACGCAGCTTTGCCTTAAAATTGCCTGGCCAAGATAGAAGAGATCCAGTTACATTGGAGCAAAAAAACGCCTAAACTTCACGTAAAATATCATGTACGACATTCCTTTGTGACGTGGGCATTGTGCGATTTTTGCCATTTGCCCGTCGGCGGTACACTACAGCTGTCTTTTTAGTTGTTACAGTGGGCTTCAGTCTTGTGTGTGTGTGTATCGTTTGAAAGCTGAGCTGCGAGTGGGAAGTACCGCGTATGTATGTATGGATGTACGTGTATGTGAACGTGTGTATGCGTGTATGGGCTGTACACACGTATACACGCATACACAGGCGACCGCACATAAGGCCCATGTTGCCTGCTCCACTGCAGAGCTCGGGGAGGACACTGCGTGTCGGTAATCCCCCTCCCGTCTCCCTCCCATCTCGCTGCCCTCCCTTCCGTCCAACCCCGTCCCGCATCCGCTCCCAAACTGCCACCCCCCGACTCAAGGGCCACCCATCTCCACGACCACCCACCATCGCTGCCCTCGCCCTGCACATCCACATTCACATTCACAAAGCGCCAGCACCATCGCCAATAAAGCGTGCCCAACAAAAGCCAAGGGACCACACAGCTCCCGGACCACACCCAAGCAAACAGCTTTTACTGTTCTAAACTCGCCACCCATCCCCGGAAGAAGTCCTAAGGCCCGCAAGGGACGGACCCGGCGGCAGTGCCAGCGGCGGCGGCGCCGCCGCAGAGACGAAAAGCTCATACGCGCGTGTTCTGCCCTTCCCACAACGACCTCTTCCCCTCCTCGTCAGCCCTGGCCATTGCGAGTCAAGGGTCATTCACCGTCGTTTCGTCATCTATATATTAAAAAACGTGTCCAGAATACGACACAATTAATGTGTGTTTTGGATCACCGCCGTTGTCGTCGTCGCCTGCGTCTTTTCCATCGTCTTCTTCATCTGCCTCTTCTTCTGGCTCTTCAACTCCACCAGATTGGCCTGGAAGATCGCTAGACCCAAAATCCTAGGGGTGCTGTTTCATTTCAACGGACGTATGGAAATTTTACTCCTCCAAATCCAGCAAGAGCGGCGGCGCCACATCCAACCAAAGCTTTCCTTTTCGCCTCACAGCCTTCGGCCTCCTACTCCCCAACCACCACCACCACCACTGCCCCGCTGCGCCCCTCCCCGTCCCGCCCACTTCCTCTGACTGCCCCTTCTTAAACCGCAGTCACGACTCACACCAAGGGCGACGGCCCCGCGTCCGTCACATAGCCCCCCGCTGCCGCCATCATCAGCATCTCCGTGCCGCCGCCGCCGCCGGCCGCCACCAGCGGGTGTGGCGGCAGAGCCGTGAAGTGCACCTGCTGAGCCTGGTTGTTGATCTTGGCAAACAACAGCCGCAGCACCCGCTCCCGGTCCTCCCAGGGAAGATCTCGGAAGTCTGAGCCCACACGGCCACCACCGGCACCGCCACCTGGCGCGTCCACATGTGAAGCCGACGGTTGTTGTTGTTGGTGGTGCTGTGATTGTTGTTGCTGTTGTTGGTATTGGTGCTGCTGGTGTTGGTGTTGGTGTTGGTGGTTGTGTTGCCGGGGGAAGAGGCTTTCTCGCTCGATTTCGCGGCGCACCGCATGAAGACTGGACAGCAGGAAGGCCTCCACGTCACTGCGCTGCAGCAACACCTCCTGCACGCGCGTGCGTGTGTTTGTGTTGTGTTGGGAGTTGGGGGTTGGGAGAGGAAATACATGCAAAGTTTAGGAGACAAGTGCGCATGTATGTATGTATGTATGTATGTATGTATGTATGTATGTATGTATGTATGTATGCCTGACTCAGATTACACTGTGGGCGTGTATGTGTTTGGGGGGATGGACAGTGTGGGTTTTCAACCCTAAGGGGGCTTCCCGAGGTGTGTATTTTTGGCTGTGTGTGCGTATAGTTGCAGTGCTAGGGCGGATACTAGCGAAGGACGGGCTGGCTGGTTAACTAGCCGGCGGAAACCCTCAACCCCTTTCCCGCGTTTTCCCCCCCCCCCCCCCTTCCC
>NW_003307703.1:43180-44315 GCF_000143455.1 Volvox carteri f. nagariensis | reverse complement strand
CCCCCCTTATTTCCCTTCCCTCCCCCCCCCCTTATTTCCCTTCCCTCCCCCCCCCTTCCCTTCCCTCCCCCCCCCCTTTCCCTTCCCTCCCCCCCCTTTCCCTTCCCTCCCCCCCCCGCACCTGCGCCAGCCTCCTAACGTTCTTCAGCTCGCGCGTCTTCAGCTTCACAAGCCGCCTGAGGGCCTCCGCCTCCGCCTGCACATCCGCCAATGCAGCCGCCGCGGCCTTGCCGCTCGCCTGGCGCTCTCGGTCAAAGTCCTGCACCACCTGCTGCAAGCTGCTCTCCAAGGCGCTGATCCGCAACTGAGCCTCCTTCAGCGCCGCGGCCTGCCTGGCGCCGCGTTGCGCGTACCCCGCCTCGATGTCCGTCTTCAGACCGACCTCCCTGGTCAGCCGGGCGCGAGCGTCCTCCAGGACACGTACTTCGGCCTGAAGGGCCTCCGTTTCCTGTCCGTATTGTTTTTATATTGTTTTTAATTTTCATTTTTTCATTTTTTATTTTTTTGTTTGGGGATTGGACGGAATTGGAGGGGATTGGGTGGGATGAGGTGAGGGCGGAAGGTGGAGGGGAGAAAAGAATTTAGGGGTATGGCCGCAGGGCTCACCACACCACACCACACCATACACACACACCGCAGAAGCCATGCCCTAAGTGCCACATACCACACGCCACGTGCCGAACACCGCACCCGCCGTACACCGTGCGCGTCGCAATACACATCACCGTACACACACGGCACACGACACGCGGCCCAACCTGCACGTGTATTTTTAACTCCTCCGCCATTCTTCGGTTCTGCGCCAGGATGCGCTTCACCGAGGCGTCCAGCCGCTCGTCCACCTCCTCCTCCGCGCTCTTCTTGAGCTCCTCCAACCGCTGCTCGTACTCCTTTCTCATCCGCGTGTTGAGCTCAAAATAGTACCTGGTGGGTACGGTGCGGGTGGTGGTGGTGCGGGTGGTGTGGTGATGAGGCAGTAATGGTGGAATGGACAGAGCCTTGTCAGGGCCGTTGTTGGTGGCGGTGGTGGTGAAAGGGGGGAAAATGTTAACATGTATGCAGGTATACCTCAAACTCAATAACACACGACCACCACCACGGGTATATCTATACATATACATGTGTGTATGTTACA
>NW_003307703.1:32931-43074 GCF_000143455.1 Volvox carteri f. nagariensis | reverse complement strand
GGAGGGAGGGAGGGAGATTAAAGTGGGTGGGTGGCTGGAGTGGGCTGGAGGGGGATGCGTGGTGTAGGGGAGAAAGAGGGGAGAAATGGGGCACATCGCGTGTCGTGTTTTCTCCGCGTGCCACCTCCCGCCCTCCAATCCCCGCACCACCACACACACGCACACACTCCAGATGTACATCCCCCTCTCCATCCCTGCACACACACCCCAGCACAGAAACCCCCCCTTGCGCTAGTACGGCAACATACGGCAATATACGGCAGTACGGTAACCCACTCTACCTGCAACGAGTCAATGGTCGCCTGAAGCTCCTTCGCCCGCGCCTCCCCGTCCGCCCGAATCTTGGCCTTCTCCTTGTCAGAGGCCTCCTTAAAAGCCAGCATCTCCGCATCCTTGTCTTGGGCCAACTGTACGGCATGGCAGCCCGTTAGGGAGGGAGGGAGGAAGTGACGTCAGTGACGCCAGCCAGGGCCCAACAATGCGGTACAGAGGGACACACATACAGAAATAGACTAACAAACGGACAAACGTGAGGTGGAGTTTCGTGACGGGTCCACAGTACTCAACCTCCTCCTCCTCCTCCTCTTCCTCTTACTCCACTTATCTTCGTTCACCTCCCCGGTCCATCCAAGGGCCATTCTGAGGCGAGCTCTTTCCAACCAAAAAGACACACAGGACTTCCCCGCAACTCAACCCCCCGGGTGTTCCCCGCGTCCCCCATTCAAGGACCCCCGGCACCCACCACCATCATACATTTCCCCCCACCCCCGGCAATCCCCCACCCACCCACCTTGACTAGGTCCGCTTCCAATGCAGCGATCTTCTCCGTCTTGGCGAGCAACTCTCGACGGAGGTGCTCTGTAACCTGTATGTATGTATGTATGTATGTATGTATGTATGTATGTATGTATGTATGTATGTATGTATGTATGTATGTATGTATGTATGTATGTATGTATGTCAGGCAGCAGCGCGAACAGCGTGTCCGTGTCGACTAATGTACAACACACATGCCGAGTCGGAGTGGGGAGGAGATGGTGATATGTCTTAACGCTCAGAAAAAGAAGCCCAAGAGGCTGCGGCGCCGACAATACATACATGCCGACACTGGAAACCACAGGAACCGAAAACACCGGGTTAGATTGAGTGACGAAGGACTTGATGTGTCACCAGGCATTTAGGCAAAATGTGGGGAACGTGAGGGGGGGCCCCCGGGGAAGGGCGGGGTCGGGGGGTGGGGTATTGAGAAGAGCTCGTAGTCGGGGGTTTGGCCTCTTCAAGGCACAGGTAGACACCCACCAGGAATGAGCTGGAGTGAGTTGGAGTGAGTTTGAGTGAGTTGATTGACGCGTCCTTTGTAACGGCTTTAGGGTTCCCCTCCCTCCCCCCCCCCAGGCTGGCTTTATCAAAAAGCTAAACCCCCCTTTTCTCGGAACTTGTAACTTATCGTAAATTGCTGTAACCCACGGCCACCACTCTGCATAGGCTTGAGTGAGCCGGGTCAGAGGAAAGTAATAATGCAGTACGTGTAGCGTGCCGGGGATGTGGGCATGGGGACGGATTCTCGGGGCGAGGGGGGAGCGGAGAACAGCCCTTGGAAAATGCCATCCGGAAGCCCGCTGGCCACGTGGCGGGTAGGGTAGTGGACGGCATTACAGTGCAGGTTGCTTACAGATAGTCACCCTCGCGGAGTTTGATGGCCATGGCCGTGGAGTTGAGCTCCACCATGGGGGATCATTAGGGGGGTTAAGCTTGGTGGTACGTGCACGCGTGCACGCAACGACCCACCTGGTAGTTCTCCCGCTGGTTGTCCTCCAGCTGCTTGAGCAGCACGCGGTTCTCATCGGCAATTTTGCTGAACTGGCTTTTCGTCTCCGCCAGCGCCTTTTTCTTGCGCTGGTTTCTGCCAGGTTGAAAGCATCCCGAAATGGGCCATTAGCAGAGACCATGTTTTTGACTGGTTAAGCTATAATTCTCACAACGTCTACTTCTATTAGACGTTCCTAGGCCAAAACTAACGCCATGGTTCAAATGGTGAGGCACTCACTCCGCAAGGATGACATATTGTGTTGCCGTCAGCTCCGTTGATATTTCGTCTGCCATTTTAAGGTTTATCCTATATATACAAATTGTAATAACAACACAACCTACGGTGGTCCACACAACCTTCTTACAAGTCACATCAAGAGCTTAATGAGTATAGAAGGCTAAAAATATAACTCTTGACGTGAAATACGCATGTAGTAGTCAACGTTTTCATTAGAGAGAGCTAGTCGTGGCTCCTTTGAAGAATTTATAGCCATACAGGAAGACCCTCAGATATCCGTAAGGTTATGTACCCAAAGCTCCAAGCTGTTACATTAAATTCCACAATCAATCAAATTTCATGAAACGGTGAACAGGTTTCTTGATGTACGACAGTCCGCACCTGCTCTGGTGAGGTGCTACGACCTGCAATATTTTGTACGCACGCGAAAATTCTTCCTTCATTGCAAACTCCTGATTACCATCTTGCAGAACAGTAATCAAGCCCTCCAGACCCATCAACGCATCGTCAAACATCATGCATCCGTCAAGACCTGACCTGCCGAAAGAGGACGTTGGGACCAGTGGCTAACTTGCTGCGTCTTGTCTAACGGGTCAATTAGAACCTGTGGGCGCGTGGCTTA
Organism: Volvox carteri f. nagariensis; assembly: GCF_000143455.1. Classification (NCBI taxonomy): domain Eukaryota; kingdom Viridiplantae; phylum Chlorophyta; class Chlorophyceae; order Chlamydomonadales; family Volvocaceae; genus Volvox; species Volvox carteri. Next base: position 40,405 of record NW_003307703.1, on the reverse strand, counting down.
GAAGACAATTTTACCAATATAAGCAACTAACCTAGGAGAAACGCACAAAGCATTTGACCTGCTGCAAAAAGCAAAAGTCAAAACAGCGAATCGCCGGTGCTGCGGCAAACCGTCACACACAAGCATTCACCACCCATATCGAAATGACGCAAGCCCCCCAGAGCCCCTTCCCCCGATACTCCCTAAAATCCACTTTTCCGCGCCTTCCCTGCCCCTCCTTCCCCCCCCAACCCATTTTTCAAGGCTTTACCCCACCCATCCAATACCCCACCCATCAGCGCAGCAAATCTTCCGGATCTCATCTCCATTCCCTTCATGCCGGCCCCACCTCGCACCTTTCCTCCCGCCCACTGCCATCTCCACGAACACACCTAGCAGAGCGATCAACCGGCTCAGGCTGATTTGCGGTGACGTCGAGTGAGGTTGGGTGAGGTTGGGTCTCAGACAGCTAGCCAGTGTCACCACGTCCACACTTTTTGGGAACCTGGCCCGCTCAGCCCCGGAGTCCGCCGAGGCTGAGGCTGCAGTACCCCACGCCACCTCTGCCGTACCAGAAGTACGTCTATTTCAATTCAGCCGCCAGTGGCGACAGCAACACCTATTTTATGTCTATCAGCAACATCTCCAGCTGTAGCGGAGGCGGCAGCAGCAGCAGCAGCAGAGGTCGCAGCAGCAGCAGCAGCGGCGGTGGCGGCAGCGTCATCGTCGACTGATCGCCCCGGGTGTTCGTTCTTGGGGTTAACGTCGTGGTGGCGGCAGTGCGGCGGCGGCGAAGCAGGGCCGGTGTGGGTAGGACTCGGAGAGCCGGTCACGTTCTGCGGTTGGAAATCGTTGGTTGGTTAGTCGTTTGATAAGGTGGTTGAGGAGGTCGTGAGCTGGCTGGACCCTACACATTCTCCCACCTGCCTTTTATACCCGTCGCGGTTGGTTCGGTTGGTCGGATTCCTTTGGCGAGGGCTGCCAACATTTTGGGCTTTTTAGCTCATCCCTTGCCGGACGACTCAGTTTGACAATGCGCAGAAATACACATACACACATACATTTACGTCCGGGTTCAAATCCGCCTGCCGACTTCTCGGGTGGTTGAGAAGTGTTGAAATGGGAGGTGGGCCCCCATCTTATGGACGGTGTAGGACGTGATAATATCAACTTGCGAGCTAACCAGGAACTAAGTTGAGGCGCCGTTGATCCGCTAGATTTGGTTGGATGCTGGTGGTGAGTTGCTGAACCCAACGATTACAATCTGAAGTCGGATGGGGTGAACGGATTAGGGTGCCCCTCTCGCAGGGGAGAGCAGGGAACTGCCTCGGGAAAGGGGGCCGCTGGTGAAGCTATACCACCCTGTAACAACATCATACATACACAAACGTACAGACGCTTGATTGGCTACATTACACGATGCACACGTGGCCACCACCACCACATGAACGGACAATCTGAAACGAAAGAGAGCAGCCCTGAGGCTGAAGGTGCATCATGTGCGCCTGCGAACCCCCGTTGTCCACCCACCCACCCCTCTCGCCCACCCCATCACCCATCACCAGCCCCCACCAGCTGAAAATCCCAGCTTTCGCGAGCCGACTCGAATACATGATATCCGATAGGAAGCGGCTCACAGCCAGTGCGACCTCAGGCCGACCTGGATTCAAATCCGGATCCAGATTCCGCTGCGGGGCGTGTTCCAGTCCGGTTTCATGAGTGCGAGGAAGTCTAGAAGGCACCCCCCCCCGTGTGCGTACCCGGGCCAGCGGGGCAGGTAAAGAAAGAGAAGTGAAGGGAAGGTGAGTTGACGTAAGGGAAGGGAAAGTGGGTAAAATGGGAAGGGAAAGGTTGAGCAAACGTACGGCCGCCGAAAAGGAATAAGGGAGCTGACGGGTAGGGTCGAGGGCTCAACAAAACCACAGCGTTTATTTGTTTTAGGGGGTTCAATTTCCATATTCCAAACCACCAGGGAATGACTTTCCATGCCAGGCTGGGAAGTATTCCTTAGCCGCGAGGTGAGGTGCTCGGAGGGGCTGAGGCACCGGGGGGGACTGGAGCGCTGGGACGGGGGGGACCCCTCCGGGTCCCAGAACCCCCCAACAGAACCCTTAAGCAAAATTAATTGAGAACAGGAGTGCGGGGGATGTCAGGGGGTGTCAGTATCTGATTTCGGGTAAGGATCCTGCTACGGTTCTGGATCTGATTTTGAGTTTCATCTTTATACACAGCTTTTCCTCCAGCAGCGCCTGCTCTGGCACAGTGCCGTACCATTGCTTTGTAGACGCAGCAGCTCGGCAGCGGTTTCTCGCGGCTCCTCGAGTCCTGCGCGCGCTTTTGGCGCTCGAAGGGCCATAGGCAGCTGGTCTCTGGGTGCCGCACAGTGAGGAGGGAGAGGTGCGGTGTTGGGATGACCGGGGGGATGGGACACAGCGGAGGGCCAGTCGGAGGCGAGGGGAAGGGAGGGGAGAAAAACGACATGATTTGGTTAAAACTGCAAACAAAGAAGATACCGGCAGTAACACAAAACAAAAAACATAATTATAGAAGGAAAAGAGCCACAGAGAACGTGCCCAAAACCCAAACCCAAAACCAACAACTCAAAGCTTTCCCTGCCCCACCTGCCAGGCTGAAACTAGCCTTTCTTCGCTAGGAACGATAACAAACATCATATTACAGCCCGCTAATGACGTGACGGTCAAGGAAATCACACGTTACACTTAATTTATTAGGTATGGGTCCGAAGACCGCCAAATATTGCGGAAGGTCCCGAAGGACACGACCGACGGGGAAGGAATAAGTTTTCAACCAGCAATAGTCGCGCCTCGATTAGATCTCATAGGCTGCGACATTGCCCCAAGCGCAAAGATAAATTTCATAGAGGTCAGGTAGCCACCAAACTCAAACCCTTAACATAAACGGAATTCCTGCGAACGATGGTGGGTCCGCGTAACGACGACATAAGCTCCTCTCATCTCCCGAATTCCTGTGCCTTCTTCCCGACGTGGCTTAGCACTCCTATTATAAAACAGCACTTACTTGTTTCTATGCAGTACGACAACGGAGTGGCAAACAACGTCCAGGACGTCCGGGCGTTGCTGCCTCTTGAATCGCGGTCGAAGGTGGCGTTTGCGGTGACGACGATGATGATGAGGAAGGTGAGGTTGACCTGCTTCTCCTCCTGCTCCTGCTCCTCCTGCTACTGCTGCAGCTCTCCCTCGAGCTGCAGCAGCAACACCCGTACGACAACGACGGTGTCCCGTTCATTGTCTGCTAAGGGGAAACATGAGGCCAGTCCAAGCCCCCGCCCGGAATAACAATAGCTACTACTATCGCCTGCATCAGTGGACACGGCTGCCGGGGGAGCCGCGCAAGGTGGAAGGACAAACGCCGGTGCCGGAGCCGCTGCTCCATGGGTCATTGGCGGCGGCGGCGGCGGCGGCGGAAGGGACGACTGGCCCGTGGGTCATTCAGATCGCGGATCTTATCGAGGTTCAGCGAAGGTAGACAGAAGGCCGCCGACGACCTGTTGGACCAGTGATTACGAAGCGGCTGGACGCAGTGATGGTGGTGAAGACGGTGATGATGGTGATGGTGATGGTGATGGTGATGGCGATGGTGATGGTGATGGTGATGGTGAAGGTCGTGGAGTCCGACAAAAGCGGCGACAGAGGTGGGACGTTTGACGGGTGTGGGAGGAGGGGAAAGGGGCTGGAGGGAGATGGCAGTAGCTGCTGTGCCATGACACGGAATCTACTAGCCCGGCAGGTTGACCAGGTCAGCTGGCGGGTCAGCAGGACGTTTTGATCTTTGAGATGTTAGCTTACGTTACGCTGTGCTAGGGTGCGCTATGGCGTGGTGTGATGAAGTTTCGTTGTGATGGACCTGAACGGCGAACAACGGAACGGGGAACGATGGAACGGGGTTGATTTATGGAGGGGATTTTGGAGGTATATATAGAGGTGGAGGGGTCTAGCAGTGTGCAGGAGTGAAGGAGATAATGTGGGGATGCAGTTCAGCATGGAGTGCGAAATGTATGGATGTAGTATAAATTAGCGCAGTGTCGAAAATAGTGTCCAGAAGGAGCATCGCTTGATTTGGTTCGAAGCAACAGCCCGTCGCTTGGAACTAGACAACGGTCCCTTGGGCCAACAAGCGGACAATGAAAATTGAAAAAATACTTACTATCCAAGCTGCATGTTTTGGATATAGGGATTACAGCTTCAGCGCTTTACCTGCCGTAGGGACAGATAATGATGAATTGAACTTGCGGTGTTCGCACGATACGGCCTGCTTACCATGGAAACGTATAGTAGTTACTATTTACTAGATGGCACATAGCGCGTACACGCGGGTGGCCCCCTTCGATAAAACAATGCAGCTTATGTGTGGCTGATGAGTTACCCGGCGGTTTGCACGGCATTGCTAGCATGTTGCACATTCGTGAGCGCATTTATATTTTATATGAGTTCCCAAAGTACTGAGCGGCTTGCCTCAAAATACAGTTTTGTTTGTTTGGTGGTGCTGGGGATTTGGACCCAACAATCAGCTCTACTTGGTTTCCGCCTGAAGTTATCTCCAGTAAGATCGGCCTGTCCTTTATCCGCGAGTATTTCATATAAACAGAGCAACAAACTCTATGTCTCCTTTGTCGGGGACAAAATTGGAGGTGCGGTCTCCACTTTCGTGCAAGCATCGACTCACCTTTTCACTAAGCTCCGGATTTCTTGTTAAATATTTCCCGGATCATTATACGTGCTCTTAGCCCTCTCTCTCGCACATCCTACAATCCCATCCCATTCCAGGCCGAACGAGCACATGGTCATTCCTGGGGGATGGCAACGTTGACAGCCAACCCTCGCTGCGTGCTCCATCCACGTGCCATCAGACTCCACGCAGACTCTAAAGCATATGCGTTCCAATCTAGCGCTAGCGCTGCAACCCTTTGTTGCGTCTCCAGCTCCTTCCATCAGAGCTCGCAGCGATGCACGCGGTGCTGGTCAACGGCAAGTTTGGGGAGGAGCTGGGAGGTTCTACCGCAGCCAAGGCCTCGGTCCAGGCCTGGGTCAGGAACGGCATTGAGACCTGGCTCGAGGGCAGAGACTGGGATGGCGGCTGCGTCCGCTGTGGCCACCCGTGCTTCCCCTTCCGGCGTTGTAGCGGCTGCTCTGAGCAGGGACCTCGATGAGGAGGAAGAGGGCGCGTGGAAGGTGCGTGTGCATGTGCGTGTGTGTTTTTCTGCCCCGCATGTCGCCCCTCTCGTCTCCCCCCGTGCCTTCTCTTCTCTTCGTCGACACGTGATTCCTCCCATGGGGCTCCTCTCATCGCTCTTTGCAACTTGAATGTGATTTCCCCCGTCCCTTTCTCCCCCTTCCTCTCCCTCTTCTTTCCCCTTGTCTTTTCAGGCCAGCTGTGCGGTGTTGGAGAGCGAGCTGGGTATCGGGCTCCAGGAGGGCAGTAAGCTGCTGGCCCGGGGCTTCGGCTGGACCAGCCAGGCGTTCTGGAGGCAGGAGAAGGTGGGCTGAGGAGGAGAGGGGGAGGGGGGGAGGAGGAGGGGGAGGAGGAGGTGGGTTGAGGAGAAGGGGGGAGGAGAGGGGGAGGAGAAGGTGGGGAGGAGAGGGGGAGGAGGAGGGGGGGGAGGAGAGGGGGAGGAGGAGGGGGAGGAGGAGAAGGGGGCCGAGGAGGAGGAGGAAAAAGTGGAGGAGGAAAAAAAGGTGAGGAGGAGGAAGAAAAGGGGGAGGAAGGGAGGGGAGAGGAGGGGGAGGAGGAGGGGAGGAGGAGAGGACGAGGAGAGGGGGGAAGGGGGAGGAAGGGAGCTTTGCGTTTAATTCGACTTCCTTTAATTTCTTTTTCGATAGTATAGAAATAAACCTCTATTCCGCGCCGGAATATTAATATATATCCGTTATTACTTGCACGCCATTTACGCAGCAATCTTTGTAAGTGATGGTTTTTTCTTCAAAAACAAAGATGTTACCAGTAAATGATTTTAGCAATTTGCGGATTAATACTACCCGCAGCAATCACTTTTTTCCTTACTGCTTTTTATTAGGGTTTAGGCAAAACCTTACGCTCCAAACGCTAGCATCTACCGTCTGTTGTCGCAACGATGCTATAGTAGCCTTACGATAAAATTGCTAACCAAATCACGTAAATATTTTGATGATTCGAGGGAGAGGGAGGGGAGGGGGGGAAGACTAGGAGGACTGGGTGGGGTGGAGAGGACGGGAGGGGACTGGGAGGGGACTGGGAGGGGAGTGCAGCTGGAGGTGGAGTGTGTGTGTTTTCCGTCGTTCGGTGTAGTCCCTACCTAGGTGGGTTCACTTTGGGTTTTGATTGCTGAAGATTTGCCTGAGGAGGAGGATTGTCCTGCGGCTGAACATGCGATGGTGATGGTGAAGGGAATGATAGCATGAGGAGCGTTATGTGGCCATCAGGCGTTACGTGGCCATCAGGCGTTACGTGGCCATCAGGCGTTACGTGGCCATCAGGCGTTACGTGGCCATCCGGCGTTACGTGGCCATCAGGCGTTACGTGGCCATCCGGCGTTAGGTGGCCATCCGGCGTTAGGTGGCCATCCGGCGTTAGGTGGCCATCCGGCGTTAGGTGGCCATCCGGCGTTAGGTGGCCATCCGGCGTTAGGTGGCCATCCGGCGTTAGGTGGCCATCCGGCGTTAGGTGGCCATCCGGCGTTAGGTGGCCATCCGGCGTTAGGTGGCCATCCGGCGTTAGGTGGCCATCCGGCGTTAGGTGGCCATCCGGCGTTAGGTGGCCATCCGGCGTTAGGTGGCCATCCGGCGTTAGGTGGCCATCAGGCGTTAGGTGGCCATCCGGCGTTAGGTGGCCATCCGGCGTTAGGTGGCCATCAGGCGTTACGTGGCCATCAGGCGCGAGATGGCGATGATGGTGATAGCGAGGGGGCTGTAGTGTTCCCCGCAAACCCGCACACCCCTCCCCCCCACCAACCCCCTTCCCTTTCTCTAGGTTGAGGAGCTGCCCCAGCCGGACCAGGTAACGAGTGCCGTACAAGTACTGCGGGGGGATCTGGGTATGACGGTGGAGGAGGCGGCACGGGTTGTACGACAGGTTCCGGAGCTGTTGGCGTGCGATGTCGAGGGCCGGCTGCGGGCCAATATTTCGCAGCTGGGCAGTCAGTGGCGACTGAAGGTAGGTAGGACACGGGCTTGAGAGCATGGGCCATCCGGCGTTAGGTGGCCATCCGGCGTTAGGTGGCCATCCGGCGTTAGGTGGCCATCCGGCGTTAGGTGGCCATCCGGCGTTAGGTGGCCATCCGGCGTTAGGTGGCCATCCGGCGTTAGGTGGCCATCCGGCGTTAGGTGGCCATCCGGCGTTAGGTGGCCATCCGGCGTTAGGTGGCCATCAGGCGTTAGGTGGCCATCCGGCGTTAGGTGGCCATCCGGCGTTAGGTGGCCATCAGGCGTTACGTGGCCATCAGGCGCGAGATGGCGATGATGGTGATAGCGAGGGGGCTGTA
>NW_003307703.1:31947-32530 GCF_000143455.1 Volvox carteri f. nagariensis | reverse complement strand
TTCTTCCCCCCTCCTCTCCTCCCCTCCTCCTCTCCTTCCTATTCTTCTTCCCGTACACTCTTTCCTAGGCAGCAGCTTCAGTCGTTCGTGGTTCGTCTTTCCCTCCTTCCCCTTTGCTTAGGACTCCCCCCCTAGGGGCAGTTTTGGGCTCTGGACGCCTTCCCGCGGATCTTTCCGGAACTTCTCGCGTATGGTTCCCCCTTCTCCCTTCCTCCCCGTTCACCCTCCCCCCTCCCCTCCTCTCCCGCAGGGTCCTACTCTGACGCGGGCGGTGCTCCGACAGCCCGCAGTTCTGGGTTACAGTGTGGACTGCGGAGGGGACTGCATCGGGGAGTGCAACCGCTGCTGGGCTAGGTTCTGAAACTGGATTGGGGGGGGGTGAAGGGAGGGGTTGGGGAGAGGGTGGGGATGTGGTTTGGGACAAGAGAGTATGCAAACGTTGAATTACGCCGGGGGGTGGTAGGGGGAGGGGTGGTACGGGAGGGAAAAAGGAGGGGTAGAGAGAGAAGGGTGAGAGGGGGGCGGACGAGGGTATTGTTGAGGGGTTACGTCAGAAAGCAGCAAAGGTGTGTGAACGTGTGCG
>NW_003307703.1:28881-31682 GCF_000143455.1 Volvox carteri f. nagariensis | reverse complement strand
GGGAGGGATAAAGAAGAGAAACAGGAAATTGTGTCAAGAGAGCGCCGGGGACGGTGGTGGTGGGGCGGGCTGTGTGTGGGTGTGAGTGCGGGTGTGTTTTGCAGTACGACAATGGCAAGACTGTTATTGTTAAACCTAGTCTGCTGTAAGCATTGCGGGAGTGCCCGTGGGGTGAGAGATCTGATTTTTCAAACTGCGTTAGCGTAATGGCGGATGTAATGTGATTGAGTAGTGAGTGTTGATTCACGGAAATGCATGTACTCTGTATATGCACTATTTCACATGGTAAGAGTGTGATTGTAAAACATTATTTATTCACAAAACACCCACCTGGGTGCCTGGGGGGGTTAAAACTAGGAGGATGATCATTCTATTTGGTGGTTTACAACAGCGGCTGCGCTGCCGTGGGTACCTGCTAACTGTCAAGGCCAGCATCAGGGAACATAACCGCTTGCCGTACCGTTCCGTTTAAGAATATGCAAATATTGTTGTAATGTAATGTTACAGAGTGGGAGGCTTCTGGGCCGCTTTATCACATTGTCAGTTCTACGATCATTTATCACCTTACTATTGTTGTAAGTACGTGCAAACGCATGTCAAAAGACCAAAAAGAGATAATAAACAGCCTTCAAAGATATCATTTACATTTCCCTGAAAGGAATGTGTATTTGAGAATGGGGTAATGACAGATGGTCGTACATGGCGCCGAAACCCTCCGAAACAACAACAGTCCTATTTAAGAGTCTGAACAAAATACAATATATACAGATGTTTTTGGATAGATGCATGCAAGCCTCAGATGGATACTCCTCCAGCTAGCTATCGCTCATTGCCGTGTCGTACGTGCCGTACATGCCATGTTTGCGGCAATCACAAATATTTCTTTTGTGCATCAATCAAAAGATTAAAAAACGGCTCCATACAGACATGCACCTTCTAAACAAAACATGCACCTTCTAAACAAAACATGCATATTCCGAATACGCGGGTACCATACGCATGTATATGGTTCCAGGAATAATTGAGGATTCGGTGGCAAGCTGACCGAGTATCTTTCCCCAGCCGCATCGCACACAACCCGCGGGTCACAGCAGCAGTTGCAGCGGATAAAGGCGTGTATAATAATGATCTTGGAGATGCATCAGTCGAAAGCGACACACATACATAGACACTGACATTCACATTCTCATCACGGAGAGACACATCGCTTTTAAACTCGTAACAGAAGTAACAACTCATCAACATCATCAGCTCAGAACGAGCAACGAGCAACGAGTATCGTTCCCCACAACTCTCTTCCCGGCGCGCAAGCAAAAAGTCTATGAATCACGCCGGTTCCCCCGGAGCACGAAGGCAACAACCCTTCTTCGGAGATATATGTGCGCTGGAGATGGCGCCGCATCATCCGAGGCATCAGCGTCTCCCAAGGAATGCCGTACATCTGACCATACATACCCCGCCAGGTCTACAATGCAATGCCGTACATTCGAGCCCAAACGTCGTCCAAGCGAAAGGATAACATTACGACATATTACAAACATCAAGCATCAAACACCACATCAAGATGGCAGCAGTTTAGCAATCGCGTCAACCATTACAATTACTCAAGCCGCCGAGTACGTCTGTCTGTCTGTATCGCATAGCTAGGAGAGCCCTTCAAAGAAGGCGACCGTTACGAAGCAGCCTCCAGGCCGCAGCTTTCATGGTCACTGCACAAGACTCTGAATACCGTACGACCCTCGTCTCATCGTATGTACGTACTTACCCTCCGTACTCCTTATCACGGCCTGTACGGAAAGGTCACTCCCGGGGTTATCACACATCCCCCAAACCCTAAACCCATTATGTGTTCGTCCTTTACCCGTACAAAACAATTGAGTATATTATAAATATCCCATGCGTAACAATGCCTTGCGCGCTTTTACATAATGTAAAAGTCGCGCATGTACTGTCGTACATGAAACACACACGCACATACCCCTTGAGGCCCCTTCCCCCCTGTAATTTCCCCCCTTCCCACAAAAATCTGATGCGACGTTGGATAGCTTGCTTCTCTTATGATATGCTTTGGTACGAGCGATCCGAGAACGCTGACGTAACGCGTCAAACAGTTCAAAACATATTTCCTGTAGTCCCAGACAGTTATATGCACGTATGTACCGCAAAATTCAAACCAAGTGCGGTCCGTCAAGGAACTTCCAAACTCTACTGCTACTGCCGTTGCTACAACCGCTGCCGTAACCGTTGCTACTACTTTCTACTCCCTCGTCAGATGCATGATGACGTCATGTCTCCCATAACATGCCGCCCACCATCTGTCTTTTCGGATTACTCCTCACTAAACCGGCATATCCAACCGCCCGTTTGTCTATTCTACTCGCCAACCCATCCACATATCCGCCCTTCATATAAATTGTATTTATCTCTCTATTTATCCATTTGCACGCCCACCATTTCCTGTGCCTTTTTAGGCACGGGAGAGTCCTCGCCTCCGCTGCCGCTATCACTGTCGTTACGCATATACATCTTAGCCCTGCTACTGCTCACACTGCTGCTAGCGCTGCTACTGCCAACTCGACGGCGGCTACGGCTGCGGTGGCTCACGTAATCTGCGACGCGGTCCAAAGCGCCGTCTAGGTATGCTGCCATTCGGGTTGGCAGTAGCGCCGTCACACCCGGCAGTAGCACGACGCCGATGACAACGCAAAAGGACACGACCCACATCATGCGCCAGCTTTCTCTGTACGTCAAGATGAAACCCGCCACGATCATCAGCCAAACCTGCCAGTGGGAAAAAGGGC
>NW_003307703.1:25697-28808 GCF_000143455.1 Volvox carteri f. nagariensis | reverse complement strand
TCCCTCCTTGTGTACGAGTCGTACGCATGCCGCAGCTGTAACGCGTAAGCGAGTGATTCAAAACGACCGCCTCGCGGTTGTTGTCGTTCCCCACCTGGAACGGCGCTCCAATGATGGCGAACTCCCTGACGCTGTAGTTGCCCGCTGCGTAGACCATCAGGTTGCACTGGTAGCTGTGCACCGAGGGAAGGAAGGAGGGAGGAGGGAAAGAGGGCAAGGGGGAGGAGGAGAGGGACGGAAGAGAAAGGTTATTATGTCGCGCTTTGGGATTAGGGTAGGAACAAGGAGCCATAGGGCCATAGGGCCATAGGTGGCTCAAGCGCGAGAAAAAATGAGAAGCATTACACAGAAGCAGCCACAGTTCTGAACAGTTGGGCTGCCGTTTTGAAGAAAAATCTGGCAGAATTGACTACAGCGTCAAGCATTCATGTATCACCTGCCAAACGTTTTAACATATACATGCATGTAATATTTTTTATTACTCACAACATACATGTCGTACAATTCATAGGACTTGCGATAGCAAGGGATAATTTTTAAGGATAATGGTCCTCCCAAACTTAAACTCAATCAACCTGAACACCGAGGTACCTGAAGGGGTTGACAAAGCCCGCAGAGGCGCCCAGCATAATTGCAATGGAGACGTCGCGTGGCGATATCATAAGCTTTTCGCCAGCAATAGCCGCGATAGGGTACATAATCGCGCCAGCGGCGTTGTTGGTTAGCAGCTCAGACATGACCGCCGTGGCAATGTAAATGGCGATAAGCGCCGGGCCGGTACCTCCAACTCTATTGCCGATGCCGATGATGGCGTTCGCAACTTTGCCTGCCACCCCCGTACTCTCCAGGGCAGCTGACACACCGAAAGCAGCAGCGATGGTCAGGTAGACGTCCCTGCGATGGGAGGGTTGGATATTGCTGAGCATGCTGGAAAACCGAAAGATATCAACGGATAGAGAGCTGCGTAATAGGCTGATGTGAGATTTTAGGATAACGGCACCTTGTGAGCACCGGACAGGTCACAAGGATAGGATGGTGCTTATAGGCGATTTGGCAGCCCTTGAGCCCTCGGCTCGTACTAGGGTGGTGGCGACCACGAACTGCCTATGGCTGACCTCGCCGACCGCGGCAAAAACGGAGAACTCTCGAAAAATATGCTTGAGTTAATATAGGCCAGAATGGCAGAAAATGGGCAGGCGCGGACCTCCGCGCCAAAGGAACGTTCAAATGGACGGGCGACAGCCCCAGCTGCTCGCCAACAACCAAGCCGCGCCCAAGCGGAACGAAAGTTTGTGAACATCGACGTAATAATGGACACGGTTCCAGAAGGAACACCATTTTATATGGAACAGGACCAGGTTACCATGGAAATCCATTGGCCGGTCGGAACCGCGGACATACAAGCCCAGCTACATGGACCAGTGGGCAATGCCATTTTAAACAGATTACGGGCGATAATACCGCCCGTTGAGGCAGAGGGGCTACTCGGGCCGCGTATCAGCAAATGCCCGCAACGGGCACTCCCCAGCGGCGTGAAGGTGCAAGAAATCAACATCTTGATCCGGAAAGGTGGTCTCACAATGCTTACCACCTCGCCAGCAGTCCGGAGGGGACGGCTTCACCTGGGGCCAGTCCATCTCCTACCCAGCAGCCCCCCGGTGGAAGTGGAGCTGCCCATCACGAACCTGTACAAGGCGGAACGGCCCTACTGGGAGATCAAGGGGATCCCCACCTACCTGGATCCCAGAGTCATCCCTGGTTTCCTTGCCGTCTGCTACTCCACTCAGTGGTTCCGGTGGGATGAATCAGACATCCATGAGCTGAATCCCACTACGATGGCAGACACCTGGAGAGTCAAGGTGGCGCAGGACACCCCCGGTCTACCGGGTGAAAAACACTTCGAACTCGGCAGGCCGGGGGAGGCAACCAGGCCCGGCATACTGAGGGCTTCCAGACTGAAACGGACCGATCAGGAGGGACCCTTCACTATGCCGTGCAAAGCACCACCAAGGAAGGAGCTGGCGCGCCAGACACAGCAGTTACAGCAAATGCGACAGCAGGGCCGTGCTGCACAGCCTGTTGCTGCCCCGGGCCAACCAGGCCCCTCAAACGGGGGAGGGCCCTCGTATGCAGCAGCCGTGATGCGGTCAAGGTGGGGCATGGAGACGGCCATGGGAGCAGGACCCCAGCTTGCACCCATGGGGAGGGGTCTCAACCCGGAGCTGCAGCCGTATATCACACCCCCACCCGTGCCGCCTGCATCAGCCATCACCACCACCAATGTGGCCACCACCATTACCATGGCCGCAAACACCCCAGCCGCCATAGCAGCTACCAATCATGCAGCCAGCAACCCCGCCGTCCCTGCGCAGCCAGGACAGGCGGCCCCTGCAACTGCTGCAGTGGTGGGACCCCAGCAGGCCCCGCCCCAGCTGCAGGCCCCGCCCCCACCACCACCCTTGCCGCTGCAGCCGCCACCAGTGGCCCCGCAACAGCCAGGCCCCACGGCGGCGGCAGCAGCTCTACAAGGGCTAGGGGCACAGGCCGGCCCCACGGTGGTGGAAGAGGAAACCACAACCCACAGGGAGCGCGACACCACACTGGCGGCACCACGGGAGCAAGAGCCACCAGCAGCCATAGCCAATACAGTCCCCACCTTCCAGTTCACAGCAGGTAGGAAGGAGCCAGGTGGCAGGCAACGGGCAACCGGGGGCAAAGCTAGGCAGCAGATGTGCCCTGAGACGAACCAGGCCCCTACACCCTCTGAGGCCCCAAAGAGGAAGCGGCAGCGGCTGGAGCACCTTACTGCGGAAGAACGGGCAGAGCGAAACAAAGCCCAGACCCGCAAGGCCTTGGAGGCCCGAAAGAAAAATGTGGAGATACGGAGGGCACAGAGGGCAGCAGAGGAAGCCGGAGAGAAGTTAACTGCGCAGCTGCAAACGGGCAGCCAGGCCCAGCCCTCCGACGGCACACAGGTCCCAAGCCTGCAACTGCAACTGACAGCTGGAGACCAGTCCCCCAGCGAACCCCGCACCCAGCGAGCAGCCGCCGTGCAATGCCAGCAACACCTGAGCACCCACAGCCCAGCATCAACACAGGGGGATGATGATG
>NW_003307703.1:24824-25619 GCF_000143455.1 Volvox carteri f. nagariensis | reverse complement strand
GCAACTAAAGTTCCGTCAGACGGCAAGCAACCAGGAATCCACATGGCGAAGTATAAGCATTGGATGGGGTTGGCGGCCGAGCAAGCGGGCAGGAAGGAGGCGCTCCCGCACATCACAATGTTTATCCCACGTTCGGCGAATCGCAAGCTTACAGGGTGTTTCCACTTGGCCGGACACTATCTTCGGTACACTATGTGCTAGTGTGGACTTAGTATAGTGCTAGTGTGACGGTGTTTCCACTAGCGGCACTAAGGAGCGCCGAAACCAAAATTGTTTTCGTATTATGAATGTTTTAGCGCCAGGGATTAATTGCTGATAATTAAGCATTCGCGTAGTTAAGATCCGCTGCGGCGCAACCTGCGTCATGATGTCCGCCATGAAGTCCGCATGGTGCATTGGCAACGGCCGGCCAGCGAAGGAAGGCAAACGAGCAGTATATGTTTGCTGAACGTTATTGAAGGAGGGCTCCATTGCAAAATGGCGGTGTTCTGAGGCTGTCGGTGTTGGGCGTGCGCAAGTCAACGCGGCGTTTGCAGGAAGGAAAAAAGATAGCTGCTTACGTCTAAAGTCTATGGTCAGAAGGGAAATCCAGCTCATAAAAGTTGCCCGCCAAATAGTTAGTGCTAGGTACTAAAGTTAATGGCAGGTCTGAGGTCCAATTAACTTTAGTGTGCGCTAGTGTGGACTTAGTGTACGGGGTGTTTCCACTAGGCCTTACGGTTCTCCGCCAGGAGTGCCCCAACCTCCAATTTGTTTGATGAATATTTTCTACTATCATTAGTAGTATCAACATAT
>NW_003307703.1:22573-24774 GCF_000143455.1 Volvox carteri f. nagariensis | reverse complement strand
ATACAGTCCCCACCTTCCAGTTCCAGCAGGTAGGAAGGAGCCAGGTGGCAGGCAACGGGCAACCGGGGGCAAAGCTAGGCAGCAGATGTGCCCTGAGACGAACCAGGCCCCTACACCCTCTGAGGCCCCAAAGAGGAAGCGGCAGCGGCTGGAGCACCTTACTGCGGAAGAACGGGCAGAGCGAAACAAAGCCCAGACCCGCAAGGCCTTGGAGGCCCGAAAGAAAAATGTGGAGATACGGAGGGCACAGAGGGCAGCAGAGGAAGCCGGAGAGAAGTTAACTGCGCAGCTGCAAACGGGCAGCCAGGCCCAGCCCTCCGACGGCACACAGGTCCCAAGCCTGCAACTGCAACTGACAGCTGGAGACCAGTCCCCCAGCGAACCCCGCACCCAGCGAGCAGCCGCCGTGCAATGCCAGCAACACCTGAGCACCCACAGCCCAGCATCAACACAGGGGGATGATGATGAGGAGGAATACACCCCTACCGCCATGGAGGCGGAACACTCCGACTAAATGCCAAGCAGGGGGACCAGGAGAAGTCAGCAGCAAAATGCTGTGCAGGGCCATCCACTCCGGATCGCCACACACAACATGCACGGACTGCTGGCGACACATGGAAACCGCCTGCAGGCAGCAGTTCGGCAGTGGGCAGAAATGCGCCTGGACGTGGTATGCTTGCAGGAGACACATCACACCAACATCCAGCACCAGTGCCTTTTTGAGCGGGACTTGCGCCAAGCTGCAATGCGGGTACATAGCCAAGGCTGGCGGGTGGCGGCACACTCGTGGTCTAGCTCGACACACACAGCGGGGGTACTCATCCTCGTCCGGCAGGGCCTTGCAGCAGCCCTGGAGCCGCCACCAAACACAACCCGTCAAGCATGCATGCAGGGCCGGTTCACAGAGTGTGTGCTCCGCTGGGGAGGCCACCGCCTGCACATCTGCAATGTCTACCTCCCCACGGGCTCCTCAACAGTGGCAGCAGACGCACGACGCCTTTTGTTCAGCAATGTCCTGGCTGCCACTTCAACGAAAGCTGCCGCTCCGGACAGCGATACAACTCTCATCTGGGCGGGCGACTTCAACTTTGTAGAGAACCCGGAACTGGATGCCTCAGCGGGCCCAGAGGGCCGACGGGGAGACGGACCGATAGCCGACATGAGGAGACAGGCGGGCCCCACCATGGTCGACACCCACCGCCACTTCCACCCCACGCGCCGAGACTTCACCCACCTATACCGCGCGCCCACCCCGGGGGGCTCCCGCCTCGACCGCATATACATCAACCAGACCAAGCTGACCTATGTCTGCCACACGTCCGTCACCTTCCACACACCGTCGGACCACAGGATTGCGACACTGCACCTACTGCCGTGCCGGAGTGAGGAGCGGGGCCCAGGGGTCCGCCGAGTCCGCCTTGCCTTCACGGCACACGAGGACCTTTCGTCCAGCATGGACACGTGGATCCGCAGCCAATGCATGGAGGCACCATCGGCCGAAGACAACCCAGCTGGCCTGATCGCCTGGTGGCCAGGCTTCAAGCGCCGCCTTGCCACCCTGGCCCATCGACTCAACAAGGCAGCACAACAACGCCGACGACGGCCTGGCACCCGTGCCCGGGAAGCAATTGCTGCGGTCCAGCGGGCTCAGCAAGCAGTCGATGCGGCGCCCACAGCACCCCAGCCACTGCAGCAGCTAGTGGACGCACAAGCAGCACTGGCTAGGGCGCACCAGGAGGATGGCAGCATGGCAGCCAAGGAAGCACGGGCCCACTGGCTCCGGGCAGGGGAACGGACCGGCCCTGCCCTGACAGCCTTCCTTAAAGCCCAGGCGGCCGAACAGCAGCCTGCCCCAGTCGCACTCCAGGCGCACAGCGGCCGCCTAGTGACCAACCCAGCACAACTGCCGCAGGTCGTGGCAGACTACTGGGCTGAGATCAGCCGAGCTCCTGACTTCATCAGCCCCAGTGCCCAACAGGAGGTACTTGCCCAGCTGTCTGCGGCCAACATCAGCCTCCCTGCAAACGCAGATGAACAGCTTGGCTCCAAAACCATCACAGCAGCGGAGCTACGGGTCGCACTGGTCAAGAGCCAGCCCGGCAAGGCACCAGGATGGGACGGCATCCCAGCCGACCTATACCGCAAATTCTGGTCCACCATTGGCAACACCATGGCGGGCCTCTTCACCGCCATAGGCGCAA
>NW_003307703.1:9824-22523 GCF_000143455.1 Volvox carteri f. nagariensis | reverse complement strand
CTGGCACATGGAACATGGCGGACCCCCTCCAGACAGCACTCTGGACCACATCGAGCGGCTGACGGCCCGCCTGGTCGACCGGCAACAGGGCCCAGAAGACCCAGGCCAGCGTCTCACAGGTGTACCCGGCAGCCTTTTAGTAGGCCATCCGTCAACCGGGGGTTTCGGCCTGCTGCCGCTCCGACAGCACATCCACGCTCGCCACGCAGTCTGGGCCGTGCGATTCATTGCACAGGCACTACCGGCGGCAGGTTGTGAAGGTAGGGGTGCGGGAGGGGAAGTAACTGGGGGAGCAGGCGGGGACGAGGAGGTGGCAGCGGCAACCAACAGTGAGGCCCGGGGCCTACACCCCTGGGTACGCACGCTGTCCGCCTACCTGGAGCTCACCCACCCTGCACTCCAGCCTTGGGCTCTGACAACCGCCCGGGCCACGGGACCGTGGCTCGGCAGCAGCGACCTTCCCGCAGACATCAGCCGGATCGTGGGGGCACTGGGTCACTTACCGCCTTTGGAGGACATTGGCAGAACCCCTCTGGAACCCGGTGATTGGTGCTGGGCGGCGGCGCTGTGGGGCAACCCACTGCTGCCCAATGCGATCAATGCTGCAAGCACCGAGGGCCCCAGCCGTCGACCAGCATACCACGCAGCACTGACACCATGCAGGAAACTGCGCACGGTGGGGGACCTGGTACGGGTGTGGGAAGCGGTAAACACTAGCCAAGCCACCACCCTCCAGGGAGCAGCCTGGCATTCGTGGGCCCGTGAGCACCTCGACCCAGCCACAGACCCCGCCCAGCTGCAGGACAAGGATGCCGCCCTTGCAGCTCTTGGAGCCCTGCACAGCGACATCAGCCCGACCTGGCTGGCGGCAGCACACGCGGTGGAGATCAGGCTGCGACAGCAACAACAAGTGGAGGAGGAGGGGCCCCAGCAGCAGCCACCAGCACCAGCAGCGGCACTGCCAGACTGCGCACAAGTGATGGCTATGATCATCGGGCGCCTGGGGTGGCGCCTCCCTGGGGCGACGGACGCTGTGCCGCTCCGCCGCCTAACGGTCAGTCTAGCGACACAGCTACAGAACGGGCATGTGGACGAGCGGCGAATACGCCTGATGATCGACTTCGTGCATGAGGCCCTGAACACGCCCGAGGCCCAGGCCCAGCCTGACAATTCTGCCGAGGTTAGCCGCTTTCAGGCAACCCTGGCACGTTTATGGCATGGGGTGCGCTGGGAGAATGAGAACAAGGAGACCATGTGGCGTCTCGCCGTGGATGGCGTACCCCTACCTGGCAACACGCACCTAGCCCGGGTGCCCACTGAGCCATGCGGGTGTGGGACCTATGGGGGCGCCGCCGGCCGACCCTGCCCACCGCGTCTGCACCATTTCTGGGAATGTCCAGTCGCACATGCCGTACGGGAGCAGATCGACAGGCACCTGCCACACACTCAGACAACAGTAGGGGCCACCACCACCCGGCAGCAGCTCTGGCTTGCCCAAGCGCCACCCGGGTGTGAGCAGGGCCCTTGGGATGTGATCGCCCTAGCGGCGCTATCCGCCATGGAAGTCGGCAGGTGCTGCCTCCGAGCAGCAACCCGGCGACAGGGACGGATGGGGGGGACAGCAACGGCGGGACAGCAGCAGCAGCAGCGACAGCAACAGCGACAGATGATGGGGCAGCCCCAGCAGCAGAGATCCCGCCAGCGGGCCATCACAGATTTCTTCACCCCGGCGGGAGGTGCAATGCAGCAAGAAGGACCCACCCTAAACACCCCAGTGGATGATGGGCCAACGCAGGAAGCAGGGGCGGGAGGGGGCGAGGCGGTGGCAGCAGCAGCAACGGCGGGCGCAACAGGAGCCTCGCCACTGGCCCGTGCACGCGCCCGGGCGGTGGCAGACTTCTGGGCGCGTTTGCGCTCGTTCGCAATGCTGGAGACCCCCAGACACGGCTGGGACAGAGTCGGGCCGCAGCACCCCATCCTGGCGGTCGTGGAGGAACGGATGCGGTGCGCAGCACTGGTGGAAATCACGGCCTAAATAGCCGAGATAGAGTCGGATCGAGGTCTTACCGGAAAGGGAGCAGGGAGAGTGAGGGAGGGGGTGAGAGAGCCAGGAGTAGGGATAGGTGAGGGAGCGAGGAGAGCAGGGAGGCCCTGGGCAGTTGGAGGGCTGGGCGAGAGGGCAGTACCCTGAGCGTGGTCTAGCAGGGGGAGTTGAGGACCCGGGCTGTGTGTGTTTTGTGTACTCGTGTGGTTGCCCTCTCCCCGGGAATTGGGGCCCGTCGGGGTGAGGG
Source organism: Volvox carteri f. nagariensis (assembly GCF_000143455.1). Lineage (NCBI taxonomy): Eukaryota > Viridiplantae > Chlorophyta > Chlorophyceae > Chlamydomonadales > Volvocaceae > Volvox > Volvox carteri. The sequence goes on along the minus strand of NW_003307703.1, from coordinate 20,232 downwards.
GAATGGGTTCTGTGCTGTCTGGCATCAGAGTAGAGAAGACGTAGGTGGCTTGTGGGAGTGGAGAGGAGGTGGGAAAGCGGTGGAGGAGAGGGGTTTGGAGGTGGAGAACAGGTGTTGCTGGTCCCGGCTGGTCAGGGTCAGGAGGGGAGGGATTTCGGTGTGGTAAGCGGGAGCAGGCGGCGTCTGTGAGCCGTGCCTTTTCCGGGCTTTATAGGGGGGCGCCGTGCTGGCTTGTCATCCCCCCCGTGGCTATAGGTGTTTTTGCTGTGTCTCGCGCTGGGCTGCATCCGAGAGCCCGCAACCCCCAGGAGGAGACTGACGTGCGGACCAGTTTCGCCTCGTTTGTGAGTGGACCGGCGAGGTAGTGGTGGCCACCCTCGGGAAGTGTTCGTTGCTCGTTGCTCGTGGTAGTTGAACAGCTGGCCTTCGAGGACCAGTGTGCGAGTACTCGCTTTGTGTTGGTCTTCTCTGTGCATCCGTATTCGGATTTTGTGGTGTGTCGTCTCAGGCCCGTGGTCCTCCGTGTATCTCTTGCCTTGCTGGCTGCGTGGGGCCCTGGTCTTTGAGTGTGTAGAGGAGGCCCCCGAGTAGAGCCCCTGTCCCCGGTGGTGTTTTCTTTTTGTTCTTGTTTTGGCGGTCAAGAGGGACGAGAGCGCGTGAATAGGCAGGCCAGGCGAAGTGGCGCCTTTCGTGCGGTTCTTGCATAGATCGGTTCGCAGTCTTCTGCGCCGCTGTGTTGCCTAGCCAGGGGCTGGGAGAGTGTCCCGGTTGGCGTGAGTGAGGGATCGAGGTGCGCGCGGAGGAACAGACGGACGTAGAGCCGCGCGCCCATCCCTGCGCTGTGTTTCGGCCCGGTCAGGGCCCCCGGTGCTCGTCCTTTATCGGGCGAGCCGCCCACAGTGTAACACCCCATCAACAACAACAACAACAACAACAACAACAAGGATACATCTCCCTAGGCTATAGATGCGTAGATCAACGCAGCTTACCACATGATGGACTTTCTCGCTTGGTCTGCGTTCATGCATCCCGTGATGAGCATGAGCGCGGCAGTGAGCACGGCAACGGGCCAGAGGTGAATTAACTCGCGGTCCATAAGACCTCCCACAATCTGGGTCAGAACCATGCCGAGCAAAAGCAGCACGCCGATGATCATGGAGCGGCGCTTGGGCGGAGAGCTGTCGGGAACAGCCTGCGAACCAAAAAAAGCAGGGGAATAAACGATTTGGCGATAGGGACAAGGTGGCAAGATTAGAAAGACATGGCGAGCAAACAATACGTGAGAGGACCAAGGGGGTCACTTGTTGCCCAGCCAAATCCCCCTCGTCTTGCACACCTGCAGCAGTACGAACGCCTTGTCGTGTTTGTGCTCCTCAGTCCACCTAGTCGAGCAGCTGAGCAGCAGTACATCTCCTCCCTGGAGCACAATGTCCTGGACCTTGAGGGGAACACGCACACCCTCCCTGCACGTCGTACACATTGGGGGAGAGGAGGTGGTGCGGGGGTGCGAGGGGGAGGGGAAATGCAACAGTTCAGGATTTGGATGGTGGATAAGAGGAAGGTCCAGAATTACGACAACACTTGTCGAGGCTGACGTATGAACGCCGTACATACCTGTGTACGGCAACGACTGCAGCATTGTATGCCGAGCGGAAGCGCATGTCGCGTACGGTATTTCCCACCAGCGGTCCCTTGTGCGACACGGCTGCCTGCACGAGATGCCTGTACAGGATGGAGGTCCCCGTCTTGTCCACCTGCTCCTGCTGTACGAGCTCCAGGCCAGGGAACTTGGACAAAAAGCCAACGGCAGCCACCTCGGCAGCAATCCAAATAATGTCGTCCTGAAATCGTTTGGTGAAAAATGAGCGGGGGGAGATTGGGGGGCGTTAGAGGGTGATATGGTAGGGGGTGAGAGAGCAAGCGAGGGTTCTTGTCATTGCCGTTGTTCAAGATGTTGCAGGTTTTTTCGGAGACGCGAGGTGTGTGAGCTAGGGTGGGAGCAGTAGGGTTTTTGCAGGGCGCGATGCGAGGGGCGCCGATGCGGGGGGGGTAGGAGGTGGCCATTTCGGGGCGCGATGTGTGGGGGGGTAGGAGGTGGCCATTTCGGCGGTGAATATTTGGAAGGTGGCCGTTTCGCAAGAGATTTCGTGGCAGAAATGTAGCGGAACAGATATTTTGAAAAGGAGTGGAAAGGTGCAGAAAGTAGGGCGGGAAAAAACCCGAGTGCCTTGGCGTCTGCATTCCTTTGTCCGTACACATCCGTACACGTCCGTACACATCCGTACCGGCTGGATCTTGTACAGGTAATCGTTGGCCTCCACGCTGCTTCCATCCGCACGGTCGACGGACAAGACGTACAGACCGGGAATGCCGCGGAGACCGGCAGCCGACACTGTCTTGCCAACCACCTCGCTACTCTTCTTGACCTGCCGTGGCGATGCGTGCGTTTGCGTGTGAACCAGGAGGTGTATCCGGGGGTTGGGTGGGGAATAAAATAGTGAGCCACAACGCCTTGCTCAAAACCCTGTGCAATTCGTCATGAGGCTAATGCAGGCTCACTCTCACAAAGGCAAACACCCCCCAAAAATCTCAAATCCCATGAAAATTCACGAAACCCCAAAATTCACAAAAAACAATTCGCGTGCTTGGGGGGCTTGTTTAGAAGACTCTGGTTAACCTGGTTTACACATACCATGCTCTTCGCTGGTACCATCCTCACCCTCACACCTTCGACAACCCTTAAGTCCCCAGATCCCGCCCTCACACATACGACAACCCTTAACTTTAACCTCGCCCCGATTTCCCGATTTCCCCTGTACCTTCACACCGATTATAAACTCCTTAGCAGCCCCATCCTTGACGTAGCGAAGCTTGTGAAAATTAGTTTTGAAGTCCTCCCGGTTCTCATCGTAATGGGGGCCTGGAGGGTATTGAGTGCGGGGTGGTTTCGGAGAGCAGTAGGAGGTTGGTTCTGGGGCTTTGTACGAAATGAATGAAACACACGAGGGTTCGAGGAAAGGTCCCGGGGGGAAGGGCCCACAACGGGAAATCGATACCCCTGGCAAAGCAGGGGAATCAGAGCGGGACGGAATGTACGATGGTGAATGTCAACGAGTACGGAACAGTAGTACGATATTGCAATGAGGATGGATTCGGGTGATTTGCCAAGCAGAATAAACAAACGAAAAACGACCAAACAATAAAAACGCCCAACGGTCACTGACTGCTCTTTTCAAATTTTCAACTGCTATGCTGACGTCGCCATTACGCACTCACTTGTGTCCAGGACGAGCACATCACCAGTTCCAAGTACGACATCGCTCAGTCGGCTATCCTCTCGTCCGCTGCTGCGCTGGATGGCAATGGGAATGAGGCCGAAGCGGCCCTGCCAGGTGACCTCCCCCACCACACGGCCAACCAAATCGGAAGTATCACGTAGAGTCACCTGCGGCGTGTGGGTGTGTATGTATGTATGTATGTATGTGTATGGTGTGAGCGGTTGTGTGCGTGCGTCGCGCTTCGAGTGTTCCTTTACATTGCAACACAGCAAAAGTCACCCATCGTACACTTATGCCGCGATGTACGGCCCTGACGTGTTTTGCCGTACCTGGATTAGCTTCTTGTACGGCGATGCCCCGGTCTGATGGAAAGCCGTTGCCTCAGAATCTTCTCGGTGTTGGCCGTACATTGAGTCAGCTTCCAGTGCGCGCTCCATTTCCTAAAGCAGAGTAACAGTACGGAAGCAGCAGGAACATTAAAAATGGAAAATAATGAAGAAAAACAGCAGCATTATCAACAGTAGCATTATCCGCAGAATGAACATGAATATCGCCAAGGAGAGCAAAAACAGCTGAACAGTAAGAAGACAGTATTTCACCGATTTTCGCGTGGTGGTGGGTGTGGAACCTGAGCAATCCACTGAGAAGTTGACCAGGGTGACTGGACGAGGGTGCCCCGAAATACCCGCGGGGAAGGCAGGGTTTCGCCGGGTAGCTGCCACGGGTGAAGATATACCCCCCTGTTTCACACATACATACATACAAACTTTCAAAGACACACACACATGTATGTATGTATGTCGCACACCTGCGTCACCAGTCCCAGTCCGAACTCCTCCGCCATGTACTCGACGACGTCCAACTCCCCAGCGACGTACAACACGTCACCCGCCTCCAAAACCAGATCCGGATTTATAGATCTGTACGGATTTGGGTTTTCAGGCACGACGGAGGAAAGGTAATGAGTGAGCGCAGGTTGAGTGAGCGCAGGTTGTCAATAATGTCCAAAAAAGAATTTCAGAGAGCGCAAAACAAAACAAAAACCAGACGGCCAGGTTCCAATCGCAGAGGGTTGACTCACTCACCGAATGAGGCTCTTTCCGTTAAAATCCCGCCACACAGCCGAAATGCTAAATCCGGTTTGGTTCCGAAACCCGGGGGAATCCCGCAACTTCTTCCGTACAAGAGGTGAGCTGGGCAGCACCCGCAGCGCCAGCAGCAGGTCCTTAGCGTACCGGGAGCTGTTGCCGGGGAGCAGGAAACGCTGAGAGTACGGCAGAGCGGGTTTTATGTGGGAAGTCGGAACGGGGAAAGGGGGGAAAACATGTGTTGCGCAAAGGGGGAGAGAAGGGGGGAGAGAAGGGGGGAGAGAAAGGGGGAGAGAAGGGGGGAGGGGAAAGAAAGGAAGTTCCGTCGACGAGAGGACAGAGAGGAGCCAGCCGACAGCTACTTTCCTTCCCAGTGAAAATAAACACATGCCGTACAGCCCAGCTCGTACAAGCAGCCGTCTTCCCTAACCTTCCCCACCATCAAAACCTCTGCAACTTCGTACACCCCGTCTCATTCTGTACAACCCATGCCGTACACCGCCGTACCTGTGTCACGATGATGAACAAGGCCCCCCATAGCGCGTACGGCACGCCGTACGCTGCGATGTCAAACATGCCAAATCTGGCCTCCGCAGCATCCTTTTTAGCATAACGCTTGTCCTGAGGATTGGGAGGGAGGGGGGAGGGGGAGGGAGGGGGCTCGGGTTACCACAGGAAAACACACTGGCACGCACCCGAAAGAGAGTGGGAGAAAAAAAAGGGGGGTAAGAGGAGGTGGAGAGGGAACGGAAATAAAAGGCTTCCTATCTGTACGATGGCCCTTTACCTTTTGCACCGTGTGATTCTCACCCACTCCCCCTTTCAGTCGACAAGCCATGTTCCGGCACGTGCCGTGGCGAAATCGGATTCAAAACACCCTGAACCCCCCTTCCCCCCTCCACATACACACACACACGCGCGCCCACGCACCTGCATTCCGACGATCACCAGGTTGGTCGATGTGCCAATGGACGTACAGGTACCGCCAAGTACGGCAGCGTACGACAAGGGGATGAGCAGTTTCTTGGGTGGCACGCCACAACGCCGAGACCACGACAGCAAAACTGCGTTTTTTGTTTGGGGGTTGTGCGTGCGCGTGAGGTTAGGTGATATATTTTGGCCATAATTCAACAATTTGAATCTATGAAGCGGGAAAGTGAACACGAGTTCCAAACATGACAAGATTACACAACAATATGCATGCAAAGTTTTAGTGGAATGCTATTTGCAAATAACTCAACTCGAGAAATTCAGCAAGAAGTCAACGAAGCATCGGCGAAATTTAAAAAACTCAACATTTTCGCTCATCCAGTCGAATCCGAGCCATATTTTTTTTAGCACAAGTCGTCACTTAGGGTTAGATGTTCCATTCAGCTAACCCTTCCCCCCTCCGACGTCTGTCCTGTTTGAACTTGTGTGTTCAAATCAAAGGGCAAAAGCCAAAGCGCACACAAATGCCGTACAAATACTTGGTTGAACGATAATATCATCTGGAAGTGTGCCAGTTTAGAGTTTCGCTTTTAGCACTTACTTGGAATCATAAAAGTAACGCAAGGAGTGTTGTTCAGGAATGCGGATAAGAACATGACCGGGAACATGGAGCGAACCAGGGCCCAGTGCACGGAGCGGGAGCGACCTAGGACGTAGTTCATGATCAGCTCAAGACCTGCGTGGTGAATGGAATTTGGGGAGGAAGATTTCTGAAACCATTGGGCCACAATCACACCGCAAAGACAGCTTCGGAAGGAAGCACATATAAAACAGAAAAAGAAAACAGCAATCAGATCAGACTCGTTCTGCACAAGATCGAACCCACTGGACTGATTTTATCGTTAAGCTTCGATCGCCCTTAGCTCTTTCCTGTTTGCTGTTTCCCGTGCCTTATTAGAATCGGAGGACATGCCTTCGCCCCCAGGATTTGATGCCGGTGTTGTTATGTTCACTGACACTACTGACGTGCGGTGAAGCGTGCAGCAGTAACACGGATTAGCACTTGTGAATTAGTGTATTGTAGCAATTATTGAACGATTTTCAGTCTTCTGGCCGCTTGCACCCCGCTTAGCTCCCCAACCCGATGACTACTAGCTCTGACATGGTAAAGCTTTACACAAAGCGATAACAGGCAAAATCAGAAGTCCGCGAAAAACCTATTCGGTGGATGCGCACACCTCCTGTCTGCGTGACGCCTTCCGCCACCATGTATAAGAAGATGACAGTGAGAAGACCGGTGTTGCCATAACCAGCAGCCGCGTCTTTCAGTTTTATGATCTTTCCATCGAAAGCCGTCAGCCAGGCTAGCAGAATCGTAAATGTTACATCCGGGCCCACCTGCAGATTAATGATCCTGGTTAAGAAATGCATTCTTTTCTAGGATGCTTGGGATTATACGGTTACAGATGTGGCTAGCGAAAGTCAAGGGCATCGCTGTGCCATGCAACAGCGAGTCCGCCCAGCACATGCGCACAAGAGAACCAGCGAGCAAAACTTAATCGATACAATTCATTTTACAACTTTGAACGACGAAGGTTAATCGCGCTCTTCTCCGGCAGGCTTTACGCGCCAGCAGACACTGCAGACACGACCGGCCAGAAGCACTCACCCAATCAAGAGCCATAACAATGAAGCTGATTGCGACGCTGATAACAGTAATGATGCCCGGCCATCCCACCATTTTTGCCTTCCGCTATACCAGCAGTCGTCGGTTAATCCTTGCACAGCGGTTCTAATGCATCAATTGGGGAAGATTACTTTGACCGGAATAAAGATTGCCATCCAAACGGAGTGCACGCGCAATCTTTATAGCCCCTACAACGTAGTCAGACTCCGGCCTTCATGGCCTCAGAGAAATCCTCATACACGCCCCGAAATACGCCAGTCGCAGCCTGTGCAACAATTTGCACACGACAACCAATACATAAATATTGCCTGTATACACAGACAACATAAATTCCAGAAACTATTCAGTAAAGGCCAACTGCTGAATGTGCGACATAACTGTCAGCGGTCCATGCGAAAAAGCGGTCCACAATCGCTAATCATTAACCAGCTAGCCTGTAAGAAAACATTCCATAAAAAATCACTAGTTTCACTAACCGATCTACTTACGAACAACCGCCTGCCAACAACGTGCAACAGTACCAAAAACCAACGTACGGCTTACCGCGCATGAGACGCAACCCGAAAGCGCAACCCGCAAAATTTCTTCAGCCTTAGGTACCTTAAAACCTTCCCTCATGAAAAAAATTATTAACACCTTCATTCGTACATGGAGTTACAGGACCGCACCACAGAACCACGACACAATCGGCCCTACTGGTGCTCTCTGTCCCGGCTTGGTATTGTTATGCAATACTGTCGCTTTAATTCAATCACGTTACTGCACCTCCCCCACTAAGCACCCTCCCCTCCACCATCTCATCTCTCCAGCCAGTCAGGAAACACACACACACCCAGCCAGCAGCCGCTCTGTCGTGCATGCCGCACACAAACGATGCGGAACAAAAACACCAAATCTCCCGAACCACACATCCCTCCTCATCATGCATGCCTAAACTTGAATCCCTTAGGTTGGCTCTGAGCGAGAGCATGCACCCCGCCATATCAGACACATATGCAGTCAAATTTCCAGGCGCGAGACGCGCCCTTGTGAATCACACCCTCGCTCAAGACAAGACAAGACAAGACAAGGGAAGGGTCTCCTCTCACAGTTTGAAGCTAGCCACGCTCAGTCTGCGGTGGTTCCCCGCCCCTCATGTCCCTCGGCCCGACCCGTCACGTGTAATCCCCTAGGATGAGGGGACGCGCACTCCCTCTCCCGTATGGCAGCCGCCACCTAATCATCGCCGGCAGGTTAGATTAAGACAATTAACACCAGCATACAGCATCACATTGCATTTAACCTTAATTCCTAAGTTCTGCGTCCCCAATACAAAGCTAGAGCTGGGAACATGATTGATGTTTCAAACATCAACTTAGGCATTTCGCGAACCGGAAATTCGCAAAAGGATTATTACCCTTGGGTGTTATTGGGCGCTACTTTTGGCAGGCTTAGCGCCCGGCCGTTAGGGCTGCCCAAGCTGCTGCTGGAGCTGTTGCTAGCCAGATGCCGCTGGTTTTGAATGCGACGGCGCGCGATCGCCTTCTTGACGTTGAGCGCGTCCCCAATCCGCTCGAAGGCCGCTTCGAAGCGCAACAAAATGCGACTTGGAAGCAGCAGGTACAACGCTGGCAGGACTACAAAAGCGGCGGTGCAGATCCAGGAGACGATCCAAACTTGGTGCCATTGATGCCGATAGACCAGGATGAAGCCCGCCACAATCATCAGGTAGACCTGCATGGTGCAATATATATATATATATATATATATATATATATCTTTTTAATAGAATAATGTAGAAAGGGAGGAAAAGGAAAACTACACAAATTAGATATTGCTGAGTAAAAATATTGCTGAAGCACAAGTGAGCACAACAAAGAGCACATGTGTGGAAAGAGATGCCGACTATTTTTTTGGCGTGCCTGCGGAATCACACACAGTCTTGTCATACTGATCAAGGACTCTGCTGCCTCGCGGTTGTTGTTGTCGTTCCTCACCTGGAACGGCGCTCCAATGATGGCGAACTCCCTGACGCTGTAGTTGCCCGCTGCGTAGACCATCAGATTGCACTGGTAGCTGTGCACCGAGGGAGGGAGGGAGGGAAAGAGGGCAAGGGGGAGGAGGAGAGGGACGGAAGAGGCGGTCAAAAGAGGATAATAGGTCAAGAGCGCTTGACGAGAGCGCGCGCGGGGGAGTGGATTTGGACGCACGCCGATTTGGACGCACGCAGGCAGAGGGGGGAGGGATAAGGATACCGGCCTGATCGCGTGATGCGTGCGAACAGGACGAAGAACGGATCGCCCTGACAGGAAAGGATGCAAACGTACTAGCAAAGGCGAGCGTGCGGAGCAGATTGCAGAGCAGTCAGGGATGTTGCGGAGGTTCGGATCGGGCACAGGATACGGATGGGAAAGAGTAGGACAGAAATGTGGACCGGGCCCCGAGGATAAAGATGGCAGAGGGCCAGGGCAAATTTGACGCTAAACCACCAAGGATGAGGATGGCAAGGCGGGGGGATGCAGTCACCAGGATGCGAGAATGTCTGGTTCAAGGATACGAAAATGGTGGTGGTGGTGTAGGATGCATCAACAGACAAGATGTGTGCCCGACACCCCTCCAGGAATGCGAGGATGGGCCACCGCTCTGCACCCCTCTGGCGTGCATGTCGCATGTCGAATGGTGCAGCAAAGAGAGATAAAAACCTTACCCCTCCAACTCTGTTCATACGCCTGGGCTTTTGTAATAAAGAATCCAGAAGATTGTTTAAGAAAGCACCTTGTTTTTTTTAAGTTTTGAAGCAAGTTCGTTCCGTTCCGTTTCCGTTACGTTGTCCTTTCATTTCGTTAAGCACGTATCCGTTGGAAAAAATGCACAATACTGGCAGGTTAAATTTGCAACAAAGTTTTTCTATCTGATATATTTTACCTGAAAGGGTTAACGAAGCCCGCAGACGCGCCCAGCATGATGGCGATGGAAGTGTCCCGGGGAGAAATCTTCAACGCGTCACCAGCAATAGCCGCGATGGGGTACATAATCGCACCAGCTGCATTGTTGGTGAGCAGCTCTGAGAGCAGGGCTGTCGCAATATAAATAGCGATGAGCGCAGCTCCTGTACCGCCCGCGTCCTTGCCGATTGCGATAATGGCATTCGCGAACTTAGCAGCAACGCCCGTGCCCTCCAGGGCAGCTGACACACCGAAGGCTGCAGCGATGGTCAGGTAGACATCCCTAAAAGGGACGGTTTGAAGATCAGGTTACCGAACAAGCCCAATTGGGAAAAGGGTCCAGCTTAGCCCCCATGACAACATGCAAAAGTGCATGACCCACTAAAAAATGTCCCATCATTCAGCTCTTCAACAACAAATCGCGCAGCTCGCTTCCATCCACACGTGCGCAAATGTTTTAAACTCAAACCAATTCCGCCCATAACACCGCCTCCAGCTGCT
>NW_003307703.1:0-6753 GCF_000143455.1 Volvox carteri f. nagariensis | reverse complement strand
GGGCTTCATCGGGGCACACCGCAAGTCTCAGGAGGCCCCGTGCATTGGCCAAAGTAAATGTACAAACAAGCAGCTTGTGTATTTCATAGAGAAATGAAAGCAAATTATGTTGGCCTGCTGGTGGCAAGTCGGATTGCCCATGCCGGCAAATGGTAACACAAGCTGGGTGTTCGAGTTATCATACGCCGTCATCTCAGAATTCCATTGTGAGATACGCGGCAGCTTTCGGGATGAAATTTAGCGCGAGAGGCGTTGATGTGACTTTTGAGGTCGGTGAATGGAGGCAGCTAAACTTGTTTGTGCTCATACGGTCTTTGTTAGCTACATGCGAGATACCTTGCAATAGAGAATGCTGTATAGTACCGATAACGCGTTTCAGCCGGGTGAAATATTATGTTTGGTCCGTTACACACTCAAGGCCTGGGAGTTCGAGTTATCATACGCCGTCATCTAAGAATTCAAATATAAGATACGCGGTACCTTTTGAGATGAAATTTAGCGCGAGAAGCGTTGATGTGACTTTGGCCTCGGTCAATTGAGGCAGCCAAACTTGTTTGTGCTCATACGATTTTTGTTGGCTACATGCGAGATACCTTGCAATAGAGAATGCTGTATAGTACCGATAACGCGTTTCAGCCAGGCGAGATATTATGTTTGGTCCGTTACACACACACACACACACACACACACACACACACGGACATGGGCAATCCTACAGGTCGGGGCCCCCCTGGGCGCTTCGCGCTGGGGCCCCGCCCAAAAAGCAAGGCAGGGGACAAAATTAGGGTAATGGCCGCGTCAGTGAATGCTCCGTACGAACAGGTACGAATAGGTACGAATGTGTATGGACAGATGTGAGCACTTACATGAGACACTAATCAAGTTAAAAGTAACGCGCAAGAATTGTGTGAATGTACACAGACCGAAGAGAGATAATCTTTGCCAACACGCTAAAAAAAATTACCAGGGGGAAACCAAAGCAGCGAACTGGGAAAACTAGAAACGGCAGTGAGAGAAATGCGACATGTAAATCCGAGGAAATACATGCCCTCTCGCGTACTCTCTGACGAGGAAACAATCACAGGCACGAGATCTAGCAATGAAATCCTAGAAGCTCGAAGCCGAACGGAAAGGGATGAAAGAAAGGATGAATATTTGAGTGTTCCAGAGGTGTTCCCACTTGCCTGGGTAGCGACAATGAAGATGAAGCCCCACAGAGCGTACGGCACACCGTACGGCGCGATATCGAAGATCCTGAACTTTGCCTCGTCAAATCTCTTAGCCTTGGTGTACCGAGTTTCCTGATCAAGAAGACATGCCACGTCAGGTTTGGCCATTTAGACGGGTACGTAGTTCTCAGAATGAAAGCATGAAGAGGTTCGCCGTACAGTAGAGGAGTGTCGTACAGTACCGGCACAAGAACAGAACAAGTTTGCCCTGGTAATTGAAACCTAACCACCCACAAACAGCTGCGAGCTTAACGGCTATTAACTCTTAACCAACATCCAACCCCCTCTTGAACTACCGTCGCACCTGGAGGCCGACGATCACCAAGTTGGTCGATGTTCCAATAGATGTGCAGGTACCGCCAAGCACGGCAGCGTACGACAGGGGGATGAGCAGCTTTTTCGGTGGCACGCCGCAACGCCTTGCCCAGGAAATCAAAACTGCGAACAGAGGTGATCCAAACAGGTATGTCTAAGCTATGTTGCAGTATCGCGCCGTGCATATCTCATCCACAAACACACACGTTTGCAGCTGTAGAGCATACCTTTGGTAGAGTGGGTGGTTTTGGGGCATCTGGGCTAGTGAATATAGCTGGGCTAGTGAATATAGCTGGCAAGAGGATTCGAACAGGTGACGACCCCATGTGTTGATGAGGGAGAATGGTTTTAGGATTCTGACCGATATCACGCCCCGCCAATGATGGAGTTATTCGGCAGACAAGCCCATCCAAGAGGATAACCGCATGAATTGGTGAACCACCGAGTACACGCACGTCCAGACCACCAGGACATTGTTATAACTTACTTGGAATCATAAAAGTAACGCAAGGAGTGTTGTTCAGGAATGCGGATAAGATCATGACCGGGAACATGGAGCGAACCAGGGCCCAGTGCACGGAGCGGGAGCGACCTAGGACGTAGTTCATGATCAGCTCAAGACCTGCGTGGTGAATCAACATAAGTGATCAATAGGAAAACTCATAAAATATGCGTAACCTATTCGCTGGATGCGCACCTCCTGTCTGGGTGACGCCTTCCGCCACCAAATACAAGAAGATGACGGTGAGGAGACCGGTGTTGCCATAACCAGCAGCCGCCTTTGATACAGTAATAATTTTTCCATCAAAAGCTGTTAGAAATGCAAGAAGTACTGTGAAGGTGATGTCCGGTCCAACCTGCAAAGGTCATCCATGTGGGTGGTGGTCAACGGAGACTTAAGCAAGCAAATAATGGTGAAATCATAATCGATAAACATCCCATCATATATGTGATTCTGAAATGCATAAGCTTTTCATCGATGATGCATAGCAGACGACTACTGGATTGTCAACCGAACTGTAACTGCATTTGCGATAGAGCAACGCGCAGTCACCAAGCATGATGTATACAAGCCTTACCCAGTCCGCAGCCATAAACACGAAAGCAAGGGCCGTAAAGGTGCATGTTACTATGCCAGGCCATGGAAATGCAAGAGCCATTTTGGCTCTGATCAATTATCAATAGCTAAACCTATAGCGAATAGAAGGAATATAAGTTTACCGATGGGATCAAACAGAAAATAATACTTATCAACAATCTACCAGGCCGAGTTTGGGCTCGCGAAATTCACCTGAGGCCAGACCGCCAGGCCAAGGTACAGGCCTTACCGTCGGAGGTCTTGTCAGTCAGGCCAGGCCTGAGATCACTGCAAAGTGATGAGAGGATTGTCTCTTTCAGTAAAATTATTATAAAGATCATGCTCGCTGCACCTACGATCACGCTCGCTGTCCGCCGTATTGCTACAGTAACGGATTTCCGCTCCGATCCCTAACGGTTTTCTGTCAGCGCCCCACTACGATGAGAGACCCAGGATTACCTGGAGCCCAAAGGAGGAGCTGCAGCTCGCAGCAGCTCACAAATCAGGCGCTTGCACGGCGCTTGCTTCAAATTGGAATAAATTATCAAAATAATTAGAAATTTCGCTGTTATAATTTCTTTCTTAAAAATAAAACAATATGCATGATCGCATTCAGCTCTGTATCGTCCAGAATACATGACGCATACAGCGAGCAGGCAGAAGAAGCGTCACGGCGTCCTTGCATGCAGTAGGCCCCTGCGCAAGGCAAGAATCGTCAGGTAGCCGCTGATAACATGATATATTACCTGAAATTTGAAGAACTAAATTCCTACAACCGATCCAACGGGAAGAGGCTCCAAACGCGCCGAACACCCGATAAGCGGTGGTGTACCTGAGCACATCGTCAATTCTGTCCGTCCTAAACCATCCTTTTGTTAACTGAACAGGTACTTCTGCATGTACAGTTCTCCAGTCGTTAAGCGCTTTTACCCAGTCTTACCGACGACTTTCCTACCAGACAAATGCCACATGCACGCGGCCCACCAGCAGGAAGACAGAATGATCCCTTCCAACAGTAGTTTCCTGACCATTAGGACGTCTAATTTTGAGGCCGTCTTGTCGACGTTTATACTCAAAGTTAGGGGCAAGCTGCCGTACGCTGTTTTCTGATGTCGGAAGAGTTTAAACCATCGGCACAGCTATCAGGGACCACCTTAAGCTGACTTAAACAGGAGCTCCAAGCGGGATTGCATCGGCGTGTCCCGCAATTCATTCGAAACGAGCAAGAAGCGAAGTCACGTGGGTTGGACTTAAAGAGACTAAAACCCTAAACACCATTTAAATTGAAGATAGACACGCGACCTACAGGCTCATTACATAGTTTTTACAAATACCCTCCTCATAAGCCCCTGACCGCTTGCCGCCTGCTGCTCCCTGCGGGAGCTGTGCGGCTCTCGTCCCCGCTTGGGGAGGAAATCCTCTGGAGTATTGGGGAGGAATTCCTCTGCGCTGTAACATACTGACGGAATCTGTCCCATACATACATACATGCATGCATACGTACGCACGCAGGGTCCCCTCGTACGCCATCTCCCGCAAACCTCGGCCCTCTGCTAAATTAAGAAATCCGAAAAATGAAGCTGGGCCAACAAAGCAAGAGCTACTTGAAAAAAGGCGCACAAAAAGACAACAAAAGAAAATTAAATCCTTAGGTACAGAAAGATAGGGCTGGGGAGAGGTAAAAAGCAAAGAGCGCGCGAGTTTATGTGGACGACGGTAGGAACCGGTATCTTCTAGATGGCATATAATTCAAATTCAAATAGTTTCGGAACCACAGCCGCCCTATGATGTATCAAGAAAGTCCGTTATCCTTTCATGCAGGAACGACGTGAACGCCCTCTCTTAACAAGCCGGGGATGCCCTCCCCTAATGGCCTCTTCCCGACAAGCTAGCTAGATTAACAACGCAGCAACCTGCGCTACCGGCACTCGCGCGTCCGACTGATGCTCCGTCAACGCCGCTTCAGATGTCGTATCCGCAGCCGCCCGCCGTCGCGCCGCCGCCGCAGCAGCAGGGCCGCAGCAGGCCTTGTACTTCTTGCCTGATCCGCAAGGGCAAGGCTTGTTGTTGCTAGGCCTAGACGCCGCCGTCGCCGAGCCCGCGGCGGCGATTATCTTGAGTGCCGCCGCCGCTTTAGTTTTACCGCCGACGATCCGTACGCTCGTCATTCTGACGCCTTTACCCGCCGCCGCCACCGCCGCCGTCGCCGCCTCCAACGGCGGAGGTGGCGAGGACGGCAATGTCGAGGATGACGTGGCGTCGGCGTCGACGATACAGAATGCGCCGTCAGTGACGGCAGCGCGCGGCTCTCCGCCCGCCATGACTCCCGCCGCCGGCTCGTCGCTACAGCCACCTTCCCCATCCCTGCCACCCTCGTGCTTCTTCGCCTCGCAGCTGGGCCAGGGGCCAGCGGCGGCTGCGCCGCTGCCCTGCCGTAAATCACCTGCGCCGTCGGCCCCCGCGGCGCCGTCGTTGCGCTCAGGACCCACGCCAGCTGTGGGCTGACTACTATCGGCCTCGTCGGGTGCATTTGTTGCCGTACAGGCACTTGGCTCCGTCGGCGTCACCGCCGCTGCGGCGGCATCCGCCGTTGCGGCCGGCTCCGCCGCCAGCGCCTCAATCACGCGCTCGATGGCCGCCTCGACGTCGCCATGCGCCTCCTCAAGAGCCTTGCGCACCAACGCCATGTCCGTACATGCCGTACTAGAAGCTACCCGGCGCTCGTCCCGCTCGTCCCAGATGCCGTTGCCCTGGGCCAAACATAACAGCGCATCAAGTGTTGGGTCCATAGCTCTACGCGCGCACGTGGCTGACGGCTCGAGACATGCGATATGCGCGTCATACAAACACACACAAACACACACAAACACACACAAACACACACAAACACACACAAACACACACAAACACACACAAACACACACAAACACACACAAACACATACAAACACACACAAACACACACAAACACACACAAACACATACAAACACATACAAACACAAACACGCCTTTCACACGACGATATATATAGAAGGTTGGATCTGCGGCTCGGAGAATAGTTGTTCGTGGAAAAAAGAAAAGGAAAGCGGGGAAGCAATGAAAGAGGAGGAGGAGGAAGGAAGGAAGGAAATGCAGCGCTGATTTTCACCTTTCCGTACGTAAGGTGAATGCGGTAGTGTATAGTTCTTATAGTATAGCACACTAAAAGAAACCGAACTGTGAAGAGAACTGAACCAGTTATATGATGAAAAAGACGAGACGATACCACCAGTACCAGTACCAGTAGCAGTACCAGTAGCAGTACCAGTACCAGTACCAGTAGCAGTCCCAGTAGCAGTAGCAGTAGCAGTAGCAGGACGCGGTGAAATATCTCCCAGCCTGTCTGCGATAAGTCAAGTTCTCACCGCTGCCGCTGCTGCTGCTGCTGGTGGCGGTCGCCGTGTCGCCGCCACCATACCATCCCCCCGCATCACCACCGGTGCCGGCGGGCCCACGCCATAGTCGTCTGCACACCGCACACTGTTGTAGTGCTGCCCGTCGTGGTACGATAAATGCAACATGGGTGCCGTACCCTCCGGATGGTTGATCACACGCCACCGTGGCTGACCTGCCTGCGGCCCACACGCACGGCATACATACATGTATACATACATACGTACATACTTGGGGGGCATATTATTCCTGTGACATGAAAACACCACAGTACGCAAGAACCATGTACGACACGGTACGACATTCGTACATAAGAGCCATACATCCCCGTAGAAGAGAACCGAAGCGGCAAGACGCAGGGTGATGGCGGTTGTGGTATCCCGCGGGGGGGAGGATGGGATGAGGCGCTGTGTACTTGGGCCCAGGCCCTTTCCCCCCCCCCACACACACAGTTTCCCCCCTCCTTCCTCATGCCAAGGTGTGCTGGGTTGTGTTGTTTTTGGGTTTGTTGGAGTTTGTTGGGGTTTGTTGGAGTTTGTTGGAGTTTGTTGGGATTTGTTGGGGTGATGGACTCCAACCCTCAGCCTTTCTCACATTCCGCCGAACTTTGCATCCAGACGACTGAGCCGCCACGCCCGCCCCGGATCAGCCCGCCCCGGATCAGCCCGCCTCGGATCAGCCCGCCCCGGATCAGCCCGC
>NW_003307702.1:57753-61480 GCF_000143455.1 Volvox carteri f. nagariensis | reverse complement strand
TGGACCTATACTAATTGGGGGGTGACCTGACATAATGTGGTTCGGTGGGTTTGCATGGAACGATGCGATTTGAGGGGTTCCCGGCGCAATGTGGTTCGGGGGGTTTGCATGGACCGTTGCTATTTGGGGTGTGACCTGATGCGATTCGGGGTTGGAATGGACCGATTTTATTTTAGCGGTTGCCTGGCGTGAAGCTTTGCACGAGGCTGCGACGTACGTGAGGCGCCTTAGCACGGTATCGTGCACGGTAAGTCTGGGCCGCAAGCTTGGGGGGTAAACTGCCGTTCGCGCTCAAATCCAACCGTAAGTCGTTGGAATTGGCATATTTAACCGTTTTATCTGTTCTTATGCAGGGTCTCCACTTCCGCAGGCTTTCTGTTTGAAAGTTGCACGAGTGCGCGGCCTCAGCTCTAACGAGGCTGCGACGTACGTGAGGCGCCTTAGCACGGTATCGTGCACGGTAAGTCTGGGCCGCAAGCTTGGGGGGTAAACTGCCGTTCGCGCTCAAATCCAACCGTTAGTCGTTGGAATTGGCATATTTAACCGTTTTATCTGTTCTTATGCAGGGTCTCCACTTCCGCAGGCTTTCTGTTTGAAAGTTGCACGAGTGCGCGGCCTCAGCTCTAACGAGGCTGCGACGTACGTGAGGCGCCTTAGCACGGTATCGTGCACGGTAAGTCTGGGCCGCAAGCTTGGGGGGTAAACTGCCGTTCGCGCTCAAATCCATCCGTAAGTCGTTGGAATTGGCATATTTAACCGTTTTATCTGTTCTTATGCAGGGTGTCCACTTCCGCAGGCTTTCTGTTTGAAAGTTGCACGAGTGCGCGGCCTCAGCTCTAACGAGGCTGCGACGTACGTGAGGCGCCTTAGCACGGTATCGTGCACGGTAAGTCTGGGCCGCAAGCTTGGGGGGTAAACTGCCGTTCGCGCTCAAATCCAACCGTTAGTCGTTGGAATTGGCATATTTAACCGTTTTATCTGTTCTTATGCAGGGTCTCCACTTCCGCAGGCTTTCTGTTTGAAAGTTGCACGAGTGCGCGGCCTCAGCTCTAACGGGGCTGCGACGTACGTGAGGCGCCTTAGCACGGTATCGTGCACGGTAAGTCTGGGCCGCAAGCTTGGGGGGTAAACTGCCGTTCGCGCTCAAATCCAACCGTTAGTCGTTGGAATTGGCATATTTAACCGTTTTATCTGTTCTTATGCAGGGTCTCCACTTCCGCAGGCTTTCTGTTTGAAAGTTGCACGAGTGCGCGGCCTCAGCTCTAACGAGGCTGCGACGTACGTGAGGCGCCTTAGCACGGTATCGTGCACGGTAAGTCTGGGCCGCAAGCTTGGGGGGTAAACTGCCGTTCGCGCTCAAATCCAACCGTTAGTCGTTGGAATTGGCATATTTAACCGTTTTATCTGTTCTTATGCAGGGTCTCCACTTCCGCAGGCTTTCTGTTTGAAAGTTGCACGAGTGCGCGGCCTCAGCTCTAACGGGGCTGCGACGTACGTGAGGCGCCTTAGCACGGTATCGTGCACGGTAAGTCTGGGCCGCAAGCTTGGGGGGTAAACTGCCGTTCGCGCTCAAATCCAACCGTTAGTCGTTGGAATTGGCATATTTAACCGTTTTATCTGTTCTTATGCAGGGTCTCCACTTCCGCAGGCTTTCTGTTTGAAAGTTGCACGAGTGCGCGGCCTCAGCTCTAACGAGGCTGCGACGTACGTGAGGCGCCTTAGCACGGTATCGTGCACGGTAAGTCTGGGCCGCAAGCTTGGGGGGTAAACTGCCGTTCGCGCTCAAATCCAACCGTTAGTCGTTGGAATTGGCATATTTAACCGTTTTATCTGTTCTTATGCAGGGTCTCCACTTCCGCAGGCTTTCTGTTTGAAAGTTGCACGAGTGCGCGGCCTCAGCTCTAACGGGGCTGCGACGTACGTGAGGCGCCTTAGCACGGTATCGTGCACGGTAAGTCTGGGCCGCAAGCTTGGGGGGTAAACTGCCGTTCGCGCTCAAATCCAACCGTTAGTCGTTGGAATTGGCATATTTAACCGTTTTATCTGTTCTTATGCAGGGTCTCCACTTCCGCAGGCTTTCTGTTTGAAAGTTGCACGAGTGCGCGGCCTCAGCTCTAACGAGGCTGCGACGTACGTGAGGCGCCTTAGCACGGTATCGTGCACGGTAAGTCTGGGCCGCAAGCTTGGGGGGTAAACTGCCGTTCGCGCTCAAATCCAACCGTTAGTCGTTGGAATTGGCATATTTAACCGTTTTATCTGTTCTTATGCAGGGTCTCCAGTCCGCATTGTGGAGCCCGCGCCAATAGCCAAGCTGTGTTTGTCAGATGTTGGTCAGTGGCACAAGAGGAGGCTTCATTATGGCAGGCTTGCCAACTGTTTGCTTTTGCCATGTATTTGGGTTTTGTGTTTCACATGGCTGTTGGCCATTTGAACGATACCCGCTTATTGGTCGGATAGGTTCATGACTTGATTGAGGAGGCGGGGACTTCCTGCAGAGCATTTGCACAATGGGTCATATCGCGGGTAGGGAGGACTTTCGTTTGTGTGTGTGTGAGCAGCGCCTCGGCAAGTGGCAAGTTTGCTTGGCTTATGCAGACATTGTCATTAGTGCAACTCATGCATCAGGATGCTGCTGTCTTTGCTGCTCTAATTGCCGAGCCTCGTCAATCTTGTAACACAAGGACGAATTTCTGCACTCATCCCTTCGACTCGCACACTTTGCACTTCCGGATTCGAGCAGCTTCAGTGTTTGACTGGTCCGCGCTTCACTTGGGATCCGTTTGTCCCTTCTCTCTGATCAGCTATGTGCCCCAAATTTAGTTTTACTCTGCACAGCTTTCTGCCTACCAGCTGTGCCGAACATTACGTTTTCATTCATCCGCCTCCTGCTCGTGCTAGTGAGAGTATCTGTTGCACTGCACTTGAACTGCATCTTGAGCATCGCACCGCATTCAACATCAGGTGGTTTTCATCATGGTGTTCGATGTTGCTGCCGCAATAGGGAAGCGACGCTCTGCTGGGGTAACTGGTCCTGTCGAGTTCTGGTACGACCCTCCGGTATCTGCTCCTGATGCTGACGTCGCTCCCTCCTTCGCCTTTCTCCGTTTCTAAGGGTTTGACTATGAGGTTTCGAGGTAAAGAGTGCCAGTCTGACGCCTCCATTCTCATCGTTAGTAAATCGTTTTAGTGAGGTTACATGGTGGATCATCATCGTCCTCCCTCGTCCGATTGAGCATGAAGCGCCTTAAAGCAACATGCCGGGCCTCCCAGACTTCCGAGCGGAACCTGGCTAGTGCACCAGGGGTGGGGCCTCGGTCATAATCATGCGCTTGAAACGCGAGGTCACGATCATACTTTGCCCGTGTGCTATTGTACGCCGGGCATTCCACAAAAACATGCATTTCGTCTTCAATCGCCCCGCAGTCGCGAAGCCTGCAGGCGCGCACTGTTTATCTCTAACTCCCAACAGCCTAACCAGAAACGCAGCTGGATGCAAACGTTGGGCGATTTCAGCGTGGGCCAGCCACTTATGCCGCGTGCCCCTAAGTGGGGGCGCCCCTATCCAGTTCAGATAGCGACATGCCTTGACGCCGGTACTTCCACTTTGGAAGGTGCATGGATTACCTAGGGTACCCGGGCACTCCCACCGGGCGTCTAGACGCCTAGCGAACTCTTCAAGTATGCTTCCTTCCCACTGGCAACCTAACGGTCGCGTCATGCGCTATGA
>NW_003307702.1:49294-57703 GCF_000143455.1 Volvox carteri f. nagariensis | reverse complement strand
TGTTCTTATGCAGGGTCTCCACTTCCGCAGGCTTTCTGTTTGAAAGTTGCACGAGTGCGCGGCCTCAGCTCTAACGAGGCTGCGACGTACGTGAGGCGCCTTAGCACGGTATCGTGCACGGTAAGTCTGGGCCGCAAGCTTGGGGGGTAAACTGCCGTTCGCGCTCAAATCCAACCGTTAGTCGTTGGAATTGGCATATTTAACCGTTTTATCTGTTCTTATGCAGGGTCTCCACTTCCGCAGGCTTTCTGTTTGAAAGTTGCACGAGTGCGCGGCCTCAGCTCTAACGGGGCTGCGACGTACGTGAGGCGCCTTAGCACGGTATCGTGCACGGTAAGTCTGGGCCGCAAGCTTGGGGGGTAAACTGCCGTTCGCGCTCAAATCCAACCGTTAGTCGTTGGAATTGGCATATTTAACCGTTTTATCTGTTCTTATGCAGGGTCTCCACTTCCGCAGGCTTTCTGTTTGAAAGTTGCACGAGTGCGCGGCCTCAGCTCTAACGAGGCTGCGACGTACGTGAGGCGCCTTAGCACGGTATCGTGCACGGTAAGTCTGGGCCGCAAGCTTGGGGGGTAAACTGCCGTTCGCGCTCAAATCCAACCGTTAGTCGTTGGAATTGGCATATTTAACCGTTTTATCTGTTCTTATGCAGGGTCTCCAGTCCGCATTGTGGAGCCCGCGCCAATAGCCAAGCTGTGTTTGTCAGATGTTGGTCAGTGGCACAAGAGGAGGCTTCATTATGGCAGGCTTGCCAACTGTTTGCTTTTGCCATGTATTTGGGTTTTGTGTTTCACATGGCTGTTGGCCATTTGAACGATACCCGCTTATTGGTCGGATAGGTTCATGACTTGATTGAGGAGGCGGGGACTTCCTGCAGAGCATTTGCACAATGGGTCATATCGCGGGTAGGGAGGACTTTCGTTTGTGTGTGTGTGAGCAGCGCCTCGGCAAGTGGCAAGTTTGCTTGGCTTATGCAGACATTGTCATTAGTGCAACTCATGCATCAGGATGCTGCTGTCTTTGCTGCTCTAATTGCCGAGCCTCGTCAATCTTGTAACACAAGGACGAATTTCTGCACTCATCCCTTCGACTCGCACACTTTGCACTTCCGGATTCGAGCAGCTTCAGTGTTTGACTGGTCCGCGCTTCACTTGGGATCCGTTTCCCTTCTCTCTGATCAGCTATGTGCCCCAAATTTAGTTTTACTCTGCACAGCTTTCTGCCTACCAGCTGTGCCGAACATTACGTTTTCATTCATCCGCCTCCTGCTCGTGCTAGTGAGAGTATCTGTTGCACTGCACTTGAACTGCATCTTGAGCATCGCACCGCATTCAACATCAGGTGGTTTTCATACGTACCATGCTGTTCGATGTTGCTGCTGCGCTAGGGAAGCGACGCTCTGCTGGGGTAACTGGTCCTGTCGAGTTCTGGTACGACCCTCCGGTATCTGCTCCTGATGCTGACATCGCTCCCTCCTTCGCCTTTCTCCGTTTCTAAGGGTTTGACTATGAGGTTTCGATGTAAAGAGTGCCAGTCCGATGCCTCCATTCTCATCATTAGTAAATCGTTTTAGTGTGGTTACATGGTGGATCATCATCGTCCTCCCTCGTCGATTGAGCATGAAGCGCCTTAAAGCAACATGCCGGGCCTCCCAGACTTCCGAGCGGAACCTGGCTAGTGCGCCAGGGGTGGGGCCTCGGTCATAATCATGCGCTTGAAACGCGAGGTCACGTTCGTACTTTGCCCGTGTGCTATTGTACGCCGGGCATTCCACAAAAACATGCATTTCGTCTTCAACCGCCCCGCAGTCGCGAAGCCTGCAGGCGCGCACTGTTTACCTCTAATTCCCAACAGCCTAACCAGAAACGCAGCTGGATGCAAACGTTGGGCGATTTCAGCCTGGGCCAGCCACTTATGCCGCGCGCCCCTAAGTGGGGCCGCCCCTATCCAGTTCAGATAGCGACACGCCTTGACACCGGTACTTCCACTTTGGAAGGTGCATGGATTACCTAGGGTACCCGGGCACTCCCACCGGGCGTCTAGACGCATAGCGAACTCTTCAAGTATGCTGCTTCCCACTGGCAACCTAACGGTAGCGTAATGCGCTATGAGGTCGTCACCACGCAGACCGACGAAGAGGCCGCCACTACTTGTACGGCATAATGTCGTCCTCGAGGCTGTCTCAACAGATGGTGAGTGTACGGATCGCTGCGGGCCTGACGGAGCCGACGGGGGTAAACGCTCCGCCGCCCTGGAAAGGGCGGCAGCGGCGGCGGGAGTTGTCAGCAGCGGCGGGGGATGCGGTGTTGCCGTGCCGTGTTGGCGGCATTCCTTTGCTCCCCCGTCGCCCTCGCGATCCCCCTGGAAAGCCCACGGCCATGCTGACGGTCTCCCAGGTCGGGGGGACTCTGACGACGCCACCGTCGCCGCTGTCGCTGCCGACGGCGACGGGATCAGCGACGGGATCGGCGACGATGTCGTACTCACGGCGACCATTGTGGCGCGAAATGGCGATTCCGGGTCCCCGGTTGAGGTGGTGGAGATGTACGGCAGCGCCGCCGAACGATTGATGTCAGCGGCGGATATGGGTGTTCACACGCCGGTGAAGTTATCGTACTGCAAATGTACGGCTGGTGGCGCCGTTGCTGTTGTGTTGTCGGTGTCTGACCCAGCCCCGGCAGCAACCTGCTGTGTGAATGTTAGGATTTTAGGGTTTTAGGGACTTGTGGCTTTATAGGTTTTAGGGTTAAGAGTGAGGAAAGAAACGTCCTGAAGGAGAATGAATTTCACTAAGGCTGTGCAAGATGAACTTCCATGTCGTAATCAACGATTCTAACTGCCATTACTATCACGTGGCCGTTACCCCTAACGGCTCTTACCACAACGGCCATGGACGAGCGCCTCCGGGAACACAAGGACCTAGGTTCGCCGAACGTGAACTCGGGTCTGGGTAACGCAGCCTCCGCGCCAGCAGCCGCCGCCGCAGCAGCTCGTCCCATGCGCCTATCTGCCGTACGGCCGACGGGAGCGCCGCTGTTTACTTCCATGGTTTCGGCGCCACCCTCGATGCCGGCGGCGGCAGCGGCGGGTGCCGCCATCGGGAAACGATCCCGTATGGGAAAACCCGGAATCCCACCCCGCTGGCGCTGTGCGTAAGGCCCACGACAGCGTCCTATTACCCAGAGTGCCACTGCCAACGCCACCGCCGCCGTCGCTGCCGCCTGCACTGACACCGCTACTGCCGCCGACGACAATGGCGCTTCTTGCACCACCTCCCCTGAGCCCCATCTCTCGACCGTACGGCACATAAACAGGGGCGCAGACATCGTACCCGCTGCCGGTGCTGGGAATCTGCGGTACGGCATCAGCATCCGGCTGTGACACCGTCTGTCGTTCGTCGCGATGTGATACTGTCGCCGCCAAAGCCGCTTACGTTTGCTGGGTGCGCAAGGCCTTCGACAAGCCCCCGGGGTGGAGCTTCAACCTGCGTCGCGACCGGTGCGTACGGCAGCTGGTTCGTTGGTCTGGCTGCCGCCGCCATTACCGCCGCACCTACCGGCGCCAGGCCCGATGGTGGCGGCGGCGGCGGCGGCGGCGGCTCCGCGATGTCTGAGGGCCGCTGCGGCACCCGATTGACGCCGCATCCGTCCCGTACATCGCCGCTCGCTGTAACGCCTTCCGCCGCAGCGTCTGTCGGCGGTGCTAGCTGTACGGGAGTTGGCGGCGGCGGTGGCGGCGACTGCGTGGCGACGGCGGCGGCAGGTGGGGCGGCGGTAGTAGTGGACGAGATCGACGACATTGACGTCAGCAACTGCCTGTGAGATCCGCCGCCGCCGCCGCCGCCGCTCCCGCCGCCGCCGCCGCCCGACAAGGCAGGCGGGTGTTGGGCCCTGGCGGCGCCGTGAGGACTTGGATGGCAGCTTGGAAGCGACCTCACGGTTTGTGAGAAGGCGGAGAGGGTGGAGACGGCCGCACCCGACCACATGCTGAAAGGAGCTGGGGGTGAGGGGGAGAGGGAGGGGGGGAAGACGAGCAAAGGAATGCACAACACCGCACAACACCGCGCCACAACATTAGGCTTCGACACGACAAGACTTCTTCATCTGACGACCTTATGACGACCCTAAGACTTCTTGGCGCTGTCCATCGCATTGATTGATGTCAGGGTGGGTTGGATGTTTAGGGAAATGTCCAAACTGATGCTGTTGCCCTGTCACGATAATCTACAAGTTACTAAGCTCGTCCAATCCGTGAGCACTAGAGTACGACACCTCAAAACACTAACCTCGTTGGCCGCCTCCTTCCGCTCCCGGCCCCAGGCATAAGGAATTCCGGTTGCTACTGCCGTCCCCACCGCCGCCGCTTGCGCCGCCGCCGCCGCCGCCGCCTGCGCCGCCTGCGCCGCCGCCGCTGCTGCCTACCATGCCACCACCCGCTGGCGGGCCCCTGGGGAAAGGCGACGGCAGCGCCGCCGCCTCCCTGCTACTGCTGCAGCCGCCGTCTGGCCTCCTGCTGCTGCCGCCGCTACTGGCACCGGCTGTAGTGCTTCTGCGGAGGACGGAGGCGCTTTGCGGGACGGCGACGGCGGCGGCGACGGCTGTAGCTGTGGCAGTATCTGTGGCTGTGCCTGAACATGAGCCTGCTGGGCCTGAGTTGCGCGGCCCTGGGGTGTCGGCGGCTGGCTTGGCGGCCCCGGCTGTAGCTGTGGAGTGGCCGACTGGTGGTACGGCAGCTGGCTACGGGGAGCTACCGCCGGGGTGCGGTGGTGGCGAGGACCCGGGCGGCCCGACGACATCAATAGGGTTGGGCGCCCTTTAGAAACTTAAAAATAATATATTCTAATTCTAATTAGAATTCTAAGCTATAATTTAGAAAGGCCTGCTTAGAAGGGTTTATAATATTCTAATGCCGTACACCCATTAGAGCGTGCCAAAAGTTGTCTTTTCCGACCGCAAATGTTTGAGGTGAAAGATGGCAGATTCGGGCCCAGGACCTTCCAAACCTCCTATTCCAACGCCCACAAGCGCCCTCATACATCCCAGTATGGCAAGCAGACACTGGATGCCTGGATGGCTTACTACGAAGCGTTCAGAGGTGCCAACGCTCCGAGGCAGTTGACTGTTTGACTTCAGGTTTGAATTGACTCTTCAGAATTGACTCTTCAGACCTTTTCGCAAGGGCGCAAGGGCTACGTAAACCGGTTGTAGGGTTCGGGAACGCGAGAGTGTGCAGGGTTTTGTTGACTTTTGATGATGAGTATCACAGACGTTTTCTGGCCGAATTGAAGGGGGGATGCCGGGGTTGGGTCCTCCAGAGTGCCAGACCTCCAGTGTACAAAAACCCCGGAAATATCCAAATAAAGCATACCCAGCCGTCCCAAGGGTCCAAAAATAATTTAAATCAGAACTCCCAGCGAAAAGTTGACCCCCTTGTTCTAAGTTTATTCCTAAACTCTAATTGGAATTCTAATTAGAATTAGTATAGAACCCCTGCCATTCTAAACTTTTGCCCTACCATAGACATCAACAACGGCGTCGGGCTCACTGCGCGATCAGCGCGGCGCTCGGGAGTGGAGCTCGTACTCACCGAGCTGGCGGCGGCGGCGATCTGACTTGGCTGCGGCCGACGGCACGGAAAGGCGACATGAAGTCGTCGCGTGACGGCGACCCGCGGAATGGAGAAGCAGAGCGTGGCGGCGGCGGCGGCGGCGACGGCGGTGGCGGCTGCCGCTGCTCCGCCGCCGGCGTCCTTGGCCCATAGGCAGCGGCGGTAGAAGCCGTATGGCTTGGTGAGCCCCGCAGCCCTTTCATACCCGATCGGAGCTCAACGGCCATGTGCGCTACTGCCGCCGCCGCCGCCGCCGCCACAGCCGCTTCGGCATTTCCTGGCTCACTGACCCCTGGGTCACCTGGCGTGGAACTCCAGGAGAGAGTCGAGACAACGGACGACACACGCGACGCAAATTGGGGAACCGTGACATTGGCGGCGGCTCCGCTGCCGCCGCCGCCGCCGCCGCCGCTGCCGGATCGCGTCTGTTGCGGTGTCGTCTGATGCCGCTGCTGCTGAGACGCCAGCGGCGGCGGCGGTGGTGGCGGCGCGTCGCCTGCCTCCTCTCCCTCTCCCTCTCCGTCTTCCTCCACGACAGGGCATACCAGCCGGCCTCGCATACTGCCAACGCCGGAGCCGTACGTTCCCAACATCGAGTACGGCATAGGGATTTCCGACACTGGCGGCAGCTTGGACCCCTCCGCCGAGTCGCCACTGCCGCCAAGGACGATCATGCCGCTGGCGAAAGCCCCCTCGCTGAAGCTGCCGCCGCTGGCCAAGCCGCCGCCGCCGCCGCCGCTGCCGTAACTACCGAAATCCCCTCTGGGCCGCATGGGTGACGGCAACCGGGCTGACATTGATCCACGTAGGACGTACGGCGACGCAATGCCGTTGCCGCTGATGCGACCCGCGCTTCCCGCGATGACGGTTGACAGCACGCGAGCGCCGGAGTTGCCGCAGCCGCTGCCGCCAGCACTGCCGCCGCGCGCATCTGCGCCCTAAGGGTCGCTGGTGCCGTCTGCGCGGGGCGGCTGCTGCGATCAGGTGCCGTACGAAGCCCCATGGCTGCCGCCATGGTGCCGTACTTCTCCCGGAACTTGTTACCTTTGCCAGCGTCGCCCAACGACCTGCCTGACTGGTTGCCGCTGCGGAACGCACTGGCGGGTGTTGTGGGAGCCGTGGCGGCGGCTGAGGCAGTGGCGGCGGCGGCGGCGGCGGCGGCGGCCCCGCCGCCGGCGGGAGCTTCAGCACTCGGCTCCACTTCCTCTTCGGCGCCGCCACTGCCTCAGTCGCCTTCATCATCTCCGTCGCCTCCGTCGCCGCCGCCAAGGGTAATGCCCTTCTCCGAGCCTTCGCCTCCGCCGCCTCGCGCCTCCGCTGCCGCTGCGGCCTCCGTGCCCAGATCCTGGCGGAGGCGGGGTCGAAGTCCAGGAGACACCCTCTCTGGCTCGGCTTCCCGGACATCACGGCATCCCGCTCCGATACCATCCTTTCCATCACGCAGCCATTGAGACGGCTGCCGCCACCACCCTGTAGCGCCCCAGTAGCGCGATCAGCGGCGGAAGGCGCCGCCGCAGTGACTACACGGGTGCCGCCGTACAGTGAGGACGTGCCGTCGCCGCCAGCTGTGAGCCTTTTCGGCGACTTGGCGACTTCTCCAGCGACGGCAACAGCAGCGGTGTCGTACGACTGCCGGATACGCCAGGCCGCCCTCCTCCCCCTCCTGGGGCAGCGGGTTCGACCTGTGATGGCGGTGGCTGCTGCTGCGGCGGCGGCGGCGGCGACGGCGACGGCAGCTGCGGCGACGGCGACGGCGGCGGCTGCGGCGAGCCACTTCGCTACTGTGGTTGCACAGGAATCACCGTCGCGCGCGCGGGGGCCAGGCGGCTGCCAGCTGTAGCAGCACCCGGTAGCCGCTCTCCGCCGCCCCCACCGCCGCCAGTACCTCCCGACAGGTACGCCGCGAACGCCGCCGCCACCTCCGCCTGCCTCTGCTGCTGCTGCTGCTGCGTCGGCGTCGGCGTCGGCGTCGGCGTCGGCGTCGACATCGACCTTTCCTGACCCCACGTCCCGGCTTGCAGCTGCGGCCTCAGCCCTGTAGATCCGCCGTACATGTTTTGCAACGTGGATACGGCAGATTCAGATCCGTACGACTCGGATAGCTGTTGAGTCAACATCTGCTGCTGCTCCGGCCGCTGCTGCTGCGGAACGCTGTTTCGCGACGGTGGCGGCGGCTTCACCGGCGGTGGTGGCTGTAGCCAGGATGTGGCGCTGAGCGAGCCGTCGCCTGTGTGCGCCAGCGCCGCCGCCAGGCTGGCCCGCGACGGCGGCGGCGGCGGCGGCGGCGGCTGTTGCGACTGTAGCCCGTAATTCACTCCAGATGACGGCACATTGGTGCCAATGGTGACGACTACAGCCGAGGTTGCGGCGGACGACGCTACAGAGGAAGACACGAGCGTGTTGGGCTGTAGCAGAAACGACCCGCGGGTCCGTTCCTGCTGTTGTGGAAGCTGTAGCTGCGACTGAGAATCGAATTGCGAAACGGACTGCGAGCAGCGTGATCGAAGCTTGGCCTGTCGCAGCGCCGCTCTCAGCGCCGGTGACAAACCATCATCCCCTCCCCCTCCCCCTCCCCCCGACTACCCCCACCCCCCAGCCCCACCTACTGGCCCCCCACACACCCCGCAGCAATCGACCACCTCCCTCCCAGCCCCCACCTGCCGTATCGTGTTATCGTCCGCGTGTGCTGTAAACCCCGCGATGCCCTCTGCGACGGCGGCGGTGCCGCCAGTAGCGGCACCGCCGGCGGAGCTGTAGCTGACCTGTGCATTGCCGACGGAGCCGGATCTTGGCGTGGACGAA
>NW_003307702.1:48151-49223 GCF_000143455.1 Volvox carteri f. nagariensis | reverse complement strand
CTTGGCGGCGGCTCCGCTGCCGCCGCCGCCGCCGCCGCCGCTGCCGGATCGCGTCTGTTGCGGTGTCGTCTGATGCCGCTGCTGCTGAGACGCCAGCGGCGGCGGCGGTGGTGGCGGCGCGTCGCCTGCCTCCTCTCCCTCTCCCTCTCCGTCTTCCTCCACGACAGGGCATACCAGCCGGCCTCGCATACTGCCAACGCCGGAGCCGTACGTTCCCAACATCGAGTACGGCATAGGGATTTCCGACACTGGCGGCAGCTTGGACCCCTCCGCCGAGTCGCCACTGCCGCCAAGGACGATCATGCCGCTGGCGAAAGCCCCCTCGCTGAAGCTGCCGCCGCTGGCCAAGCCGCCGCCGCCGCCGCCGCTGCCGTAACTACCGAAATCCCCTCTGGGCCGCATGGGTG
The DNA here is from genome assembly GCF_000143455.1 of Volvox carteri f. nagariensis. Lineage (NCBI taxonomy): Eukaryota > Viridiplantae > Chlorophyta > Chlorophyceae > Chlamydomonadales > Volvocaceae > Volvox > Volvox carteri. Next base: position 48,816 of record NW_003307702.1, on the reverse strand, counting down.
ACGGCAACCGGGCTGACATTGATCCACGTAGGACGTACGGCGACGCAATGCCGTTGCCGCTGATGCGACCCGCGCTTCCCGCGATGACGGTTGACAGCACGCGAGCGCCGGAGTTGCCGCAGCCGCTGCCGCCAGCACTGCCGCCGCGCGCATCTGCGCCCTAAGGGTCGCTGGTGCCGTCTGCGCGGGGCGGCTGCTGCGATCAGGTGCCGTACGAAGCCCCATGGCTGCCGCCATGGTGCCGTACTTCTCCCGGAACTTGTTACCTTTGCCAGCGTCGCCCAACGACCTGCCTGACTGGTTGCCGCTGCGGAACGCACTGGCGGGTGTTGTGGGAGCCGTGGCGGCGGCTGAGGCAGTGGCGGCGGCGGCGGCGGCGGCGGCGGCCCCGCCGCCGGCGGGAGCTTCAGCACTCGGCTCCACTTCCTCTTCGGCGCCGCCACTGCCTCAGTCGCCTTCATCATCTCCGTCGCCTCCGTCGCCGCCGCCAAGGGTAATGCCCTTCTCCGAGCCTTCGCCTCCGCCGCCTCGCGCCTCCGCTGCCGCTGCGGCCTCCGTGCCCAGATCCTGGCGGAGGCGGGGTCGAAGTCCAGGAGACACCCTCTCTGGCTCGGCTTCCCGGACATCACGGCATCCCGCTCCGATACCATCCTTTCCATCACGCA
>NW_003307702.1:45164-47970 GCF_000143455.1 Volvox carteri f. nagariensis | reverse complement strand
CGTAGCTGACCTGTGCATTGCCGACGGAGCCGGATCTTGGCGTGGACGAATCCGGTGTGTAACTGGGCTCCACGCCGCCGCCGCCGGCGTTCAGTGCCGCTGCTGCAGCGTGGTTGCGGATGCTGTTGTTGCTGTTATCGTTGTTGTTGTTGTTGTTGTTGTTGTTGTTACTGTTGTTTGCCCCCGCCGCCGCCCCCGCCGCCGCCGCCCGACAAGGGAGCTGTCGGCTGTACGGGAGTTGTCGGCGGCGCTGGCGGCGACTGCGTGGCGACGGCGGCGGCAGGTGGGGCGGCGGTAGTAGTGGACGAGATCGACGACATTGACGTCAGCAACTGCCTGTGAGATCCGCCGCCGCCGCCGCCGCTCCCGCCGCCGCCGCCGCCCGACAAGGCAGGCGGGTGTTGGGCCCTGGCGGCGCCGTGAGGACTTGGATGGCAGCTTGGAAGCGACCTCACGGTTTGTGAGAAGGCGGAGAGGGTGGAGACGGCCGCACCCGACCACATGCTGAAAGGAGCTGGGGGTGAGGGGGAGAGGGAGGGGGGAAAGACGAGCAAAGGAATGCATAACACCGCACAACACCGCGCCACAACATTAGGCTTCGACACGACAAGACTTTGTAAATCACTAAATTTCGTGAAGTATCTCCTTAAAAAATACTTTCGTTGCGAAACATTATCTTCATCTGACGACCAGCGGCAGGTCCCTTGGCCGTACTTGCCTCTGCTTGACGGCTTCGCGTTGGAATGCTTGAACTGGGGCCTGCTCCTGCTCTTGTTGCTCCTCCTCCTGCGACCGACCCTTTCGTACTACGACTAATAGCTCCTGCTGCGGCTGCTGCTGCTGCTGCTGCGCTAAGGCCTGCCGTTGCAGCTCTAAGGCTAAGGGAGTCGGTCGCGGCAGCGACAGCTGAGGACGATGACGAATCTTCGCGAATGGCGGGAAGCTGGCAAAGGTGCTGCGCGTTGGTGGCCGAAAGGTCCGAACTGACGTTGAGGTGCGCTGGAAGGACCAATGGGCTGTGCCCCCTCGGACTCGTCCGCAGTCGGTGCGACTTGAGCTGCTGCTGTTGCTAAGGAGGATCGCGGATTTGATTTGGCTTGCTGCTGGCAAAAGTTGCGGTGCTGGCGGCAATATCGGGGCGAGCGGCATTGCTTTGGGCGCCGCACGAGACGCAACGACATAGCGCCGCTCCCATCCAATTCAAAGTTGATGGTAATATGGTATTCTGTGTGATGGTGTCCGGAAAGCGGAGGGCCAGGCAACGTGTTGGAAGCGCTGCTGGCTGTTCGGTGGTTCAGCATGCAGCAGCCTACTACTTCACAAACGCCGCCGGCCGCGTGTAACTGGACGCACGCATAAAGCATGAAAGCGAAAGGAAGAGATGCGATGAGATATTTAGAGCTCCAAGTGTTGGTTAGATAGGTTTGTAAACGCTGTCTGGAGTCTGGGGAGTGAAATGCAAATGACCCTTGGTTCCGTGACATGAACATACGGTTACAACCCAGTTACCAAAGTAATTCTCAAACGGGTAACAAAATTTCAGTTAACAGAAGCAACAGATAATACCGAAAATAGCTGAAACACAACTTTACTTCACGTGAAACAACGGTGCTCGCACGCACCGAGACGCTCTCGGCTTCAAATTTCACATTGCAGAGCTGGCCACGATCCCTCCTCGATCATTCGAGCACTTTCGCTGTGTGAATTCATTCTCAGGAAAGATTTGTTGTTTGGGCCAAAGACCTTCCCTCTTCGTGTCAGCAATGTTGATGGTGCAAAGCATATTTGAAAAACGTATGCTTTCTCGCGCAGTTACGCTATGATGGCAACTTCCAAACACCAAGTTTGCGACGCTCTGAACTGCCGCATCATGGGGGTACGGCAGCCTGTGGAACGAGCCGTGTTACAGGTACATGAGTAGACGCTCATGTACCTGTGTGTGTGTGTGTGTTCTTAGGGGGAAGAAGGGGCGAAGGGTGGCTGTGGACAAGGTGGGTGTATACGTTGGGAAGAGAGAGGGTGCTTGTGTGTGCGTGCGTGTGTCTGTGTGTGTGTAAGGTGGGGAGGACAGGATAACTCAAGGAGAAGGGGCCTCTTGTGATGAAAGCATGAATGACTTGCGCACCCTAATCGGGACGTATGCTAGGGAGATGTTCGGCGTCGCATGGGTAAAAAGGTGAATTTTGTGAAGCGTGACTGGTGGAACGAGGACTCTGCCGCTGCATGGAATGATATGATGAGTTTCCGTAAGGGACCCCGTCTCGGGCAAGCTGCCGGACATTCATAGGGCTACCTGGAAGGCCAAGCACCGTGTCTTTAAGGAGGCTACTAGGAAGGCCGCTATTCAGGAGACCGAATTGGAGAATATGCGGAGGAGGATTAAGGCCACCCTGTCCAACCCACGCGGCTTGTGGACATGGCTGCGTGGGGGAAAACCGCCTGATTGCTGGATCTCAGATATTAATGCTTTTACCGAGCATTTTTCCAAGGTGCTTAATGGTGCGGGAAACGCGAGGCAAGGCTGCAACGAGGGTATCCAGTTTAAATGGCAGGATGAGGACCGGGTGATGCACCGACAGGAATTAGTTGCTTGGCTTAACAAGGATTAAACGGAGGGCGAAATTGTTAGCGGTCTAAAGGCTATGCGCAACATAGCCTGTCCGCGGGCCTGGAGGGAACCCCGGCCGAGTATTATAGGTATTATAGGTACGCTATCAGGGAGAGTGAAGGGCAGCGGCCCGTGTTTGTGTTGGCGCCTTACTTAACGGTGCTATGCAACCGCATATACGGAGCTGAATATCCGCGA
>NW_003307702.1:43863-44945 GCF_000143455.1 Volvox carteri f. nagariensis | reverse complement strand
TCAAAGGAAGCCCTCCATGATAGTAGTTCGGTGGCGCCCTTGTTCGGGCCGCAGTTCCTCCTGTGAGCAAACATGACTCAAAGCATCTTAGACACGCAAGAAGAGCTTCAAGATCCATAACGCTGTATCAATAGCTCGTGGCACTTCCGCCATGAGCAGAATACGTCAATCGCCCGCTTTGCGCATAAGCAAAAATGGAGCAGCGGCCTTCATGATGACTTGATATGTTGTTTTCAAGGGCTTGCACTGAGGGATATTGCTTCCGGGGACGTAACCAGGTGCAGAGGAACGGGAGTGGACGTGATAATGCAGTGACATGCAGCTATAATATAAACATAAATAGGCTAACTGTTGACAAAGTGAGTTCGCCGATCTGCACCTTACCAACACACCACCTGGATTTGCAGCTGTTGCGCACCTTTACCGGACGCCGTACAATCAAGCTGGCCACTGACAAAAGTCACCTTCCATAGCACTTCCAGCTCTTTTAGCAAATGTGCACAACGCCCGATATATAATCTCTGGCTTTTACACAACGTATTTTGGCCTGTTCCACCTCTGTTGCGTTCGTCAAAGCTGCTAGCTTCCTACATATCACCAGCAAATGAGTTAGAACATATGAACAGCTGCGTGGAGTTCCGAGAAGCTGCTTTGGACCCTGCAAACGTTTGCAAGGTACTGTTCATTGCAAAACCTTCACGCTGTAGCCGCCGCACTTCAGTTCCATTGCTCTAATTTATTACGCGGCTGGCTCAATCATTTATTTATTTATCCCCTGCTGACGTTGCTCCAGGCACAGCGTCGCCGCTTCACGGACATCGACATGCCTAACTCGTCTGCTGAGGGCAACGTGCGACTCAATTTTTTTGAGGTGAGTTGCTTGTCTCTCGTGTTCATGTATGGATATTTGAAGCATCAAGGTGGCTTTGTCGACGGGCTTTCGACGTTTGTGCAACGCTCTGCTGCAAGGATATGGGCGTATGCGGCGTTTGAGCGTAATCCCGACAATTATGCTTACGCTGTGTAAGGAGGCTACGAAGGCTGAAAGCTAGACAGTTGGCAGAAAAGTACACGTCGTAGGC
>NW_003307702.1:42477-43680 GCF_000143455.1 Volvox carteri f. nagariensis | reverse complement strand
ACGGTGCTGGTGCTGGTGACAGCGAGGGTGAGGGCGCCAGCATCCTTGTCATTGTGTAGGTGGTTGACGATGACCTTCGGTATGTCGCTTTTTCCTCGGAGCACCTAAGGCCTGCGTTTAACGGAAGATTGGAACCCGTAAGGTGTGTATAGGGCTTAGCCCTGTCAAAGGAAGCCCTCCATGATAGTAGTTCGGTGGCGCCCTTGTTCGGGCCGCAGTTCCTCCTGTGAGCAAACATGACTCAAAGCATCTTAGACACGCAAGAAGAGCTTCAAGATCCATAACGCTGTATCAATAGCTCGTGGCACTTCCGCCATGAGCAGAATACGTCAATCGCCCGCTTTGCGCATAAGCAAAAATGGAGCAGCGGCCTTCATGATGACTTGATATGTTGTTTTCAAGGGCTTGCACTGAGGGATATTGCTTCCGGGGACGTAACCAGGTGCAGAGGAACGGGAGTGGACGTGATAATGCAGTGACATGCAGCTATAATATAAATATAAATAGGCTAACTGTTGACAAAGTGAGTTCGCCGATCTGCACCTTACCAACACACCACCTGGATTTGCAGCTGTTGCGCACCTTTACCGGACGCCGTACAATCAAGCTGGCCACTGACAAAAGTCACCTTCCATAGCACTTCCAGCTCTTTTAGCAAATGTGCACAACGCCCGATATATAATCTCTGGCTTTTACACAACGTATTTTGGCCTGTTCCACCTCTGTTGCGTTCGTCAAAGCTGCTAGCTTCCTACATATCACCAGCAAATGAGTTAGAACATATGAACAGCTGCGTGGAGTTCCGAGAAGCTGCTTTGGACCCTGCAAACGTTTGCAAGGTACTGTTCATTGCAAAACCTTCACGCTGTAGCCGCCGCACTTCAGTTCCATTGCTCTAATTTATTACGCGGCTGGCTCAATCATTTATTTATTTATCCCCTGCTGACGTTGCTCCAGGCACAGCGTCGCCGCTTCACGGACATCGACATGCCTAACTCGTCTGCTGAGGGCAACGTGCGACTCAATTTTTTTGAGGTGAGTTGCTTGTCTCTCGTGTTCATGTATGGATATTTGAAGCATCAAGGTGGCTTTGTCGACGGGCTTTCGACGTTTGTGCAACGCTCTGCTGCAAGGATATGGGCGTATGCGGCGTTTGAGCGTAATCCCGACAATTATGCTTACGCTGTGTAAGGAGGCTACGAA
>NW_003307702.1:39960-41800 GCF_000143455.1 Volvox carteri f. nagariensis | reverse complement strand
GTCGGCCGCCTCGCCGTCGGCCGCTTTGCCGTCGGGCGCCTCGCCGTCGGCCATCTCGCCGTCGGCCACCTCGCCGTCGGCCGCCTCGCCGTCGGCCGCTCGCCGTCGGCCGCCTCGCCGTCGGCCGCCTCGCCATCGGCCGCCTCGCCGTCGGTCGCTTTGCCGTAAGCTTTCGGCGTTTCCGCGTCACGGTTTGTCGTACCTCCGGTGAGTCACGCGCTAGTTAAACGCATCCCTTGTCTGTGCTGTGCATTTCCTTGTTGACGTTGCCCTATGTACTTCATTGTACAATTTTGCAGTGCGTCACGTCTTGTTTGTTAGTTGGTTGTAAAGCACTGTCTGTTGTGGGTTTTTGTTGTTGTGCCGCATGCGACGTGCTTGTGCAGTCTTATTTTGTTTGCATCATAAAGCAGATCATGGCCGGGCAGCAGATCAGCAGCTGATAGGCAAAACAGCAGATCAGCAAACATCTAGGAAAGACAGCAAACGAGACCAGCTTACCGGCTTTTAGCAGCACGTGTGCCGTGGTGTGGTGTATTGTGCTGCATGACAATGTAACTATTTTGTAAGTGTCAATTTGTAAGATTCTATGCTGCATAATTCATATTGCATCCTGAATAAATTAATAATATTTTACTCATGATTATTTCCTTAAAGCATTAAAAATAAATAGTACATCAAGTAGATGTACTGTACAATTTTGTTGTTTATACGCAATATACATTTAAGTAAAGTTTTGTATAATGTATTATCGTTACGTGATGCTTCCGACGTCGGCGTGTCGTCCCCAGCGGGATCATTGTGTGCGTGTGTGTGTGCGTGTGTGTGCGTGTGTGTGTGTGTGCGTGTGTGTGTGTGGGGGGGGGGTATGTGTGGGGATGCTACTGTTTTAATTGTGATGGAGAATTTGAAACTTCCCGCGATCCGCCTGTGTGCTTATTAGTATGTTTCTGCATTTTGTGCGCAGCTGCTCATGTTGTTTTACCGTGCAAAGTCTGTGCTCGTTGCGTCCCCTGCTAGCTGAATAACAGCGTGTGTGTGTGTATTTCCCCGCCCACCTCCCGCCCGATCCCCCCGCCGGTCTGAGCGAGCCTGGGCGAGGACTTACGTCAGCGTCTCGCCGTCGGCCGCCTCGCCGTCGGCCGCCTCGCCGTCGGCCGCTTCGCCGTCGGCCGCCTCGCCGTCGGCCGCCTCGCCGTCGGCCGCCTCGCCGTCGGCCGCCTCGCCGTCGGCCGCTCGCCGTCGGCCGCCTCGCCGTCGGCCGCCTCGCCATCGGCCGCCTCGCCGTCGGTCGCTTTGCCGTAAGCTTTCGGCGTTTCCGCGTCACGGTTTGTCGTACCTCCGGTGAGTCACGCGCTAGTTAAACGCATCCCTTGTCTGTGCTGTGCATTTCCTTGTTGACGTTGCCCTATGTACTTCATTGTACAATTTTGCAGTGCGTCACGTCTTGTTTGTTAGTTGGTTGTAAAGCACTGTCTGTTGTGGGTTTTTGTTGTTGTGCCGCATGCGACGTGCTTGTGCAGTCTTATTTTGTTTGCATCATAAAGCAGATCATGGCCGGGCAGCAGATCAGCAGCTGATAGGCAAAACAGCAGATCAGCAAACATCTAGGAAAGACAGCAAACGAGACCAGCTTACCGGCTTTTAGCAGCACGTGTGCCGTGGTGTGGTGTATTGTGCTGCATGACAATGTAACTATTTTGTAAGTGTCAATTTGTAAGATTCTATGCTGCATAATTCATATTGCATCCTGAATAAATTAATAATATTTTACTCATGATTATTTCCTTAAAGCATTAAAAATAAATAGTACATCAAGTAGATGTACTGTACAATTTTG
>NW_003307702.1:24462-29185 GCF_000143455.1 Volvox carteri f. nagariensis | reverse complement strand
GGTTTGCATGGACCGATGCTATCTGGGGGGTTGCCTGCCGCAATGTGGTTCGGTGGGTTTGCATGGAACGATGCGATTTGAGGGGTTGCCCGGCGCAATGTGGTTCGGGGGGTTTGCATGGGCCGATGCTATTTGGGGGATTAACTGGCATAATTTGTTTCGGGGGTTTGCATGGACCGATGCTATTTGGGGGGATATCTGACATAATGTGTTTCGGGGGGTTTGCCTGGAACGATGCTATCTGGGGGGTGACCTGACATAATGTGGTTCGGTGGGTTTGCATGGAACGATGCGATTTGAGGGGTTACCCGGCGCAATGTGGTTCGGGGGGTTTGCATGGACCGATGCTATTTGAGGGGTTAACTGGCATAATTTGTTTCGGGGGCTTGCATGGACCGATGCTATTTGGGGGGATATCTGGCATAATTTGTTTCGGGGGGTTTGCCTGGACCTATGCTATCTGGGGGGTGACCTGACATAATGTGGTTCGGTGGGTTTGCATGGAACGATGCGATTTGAGGGGTTACCCGGCGCAATGTGGTTCGGGGGGTTTGCATGGACCGATGCTATTTGAGGGGTTATCTGGCATAATTTGTTTCGAGGGTTTGCCTGGACCTATACTAATTGGGGGGTGACCTGACATAATGTGGTTCGGTGGGTTTGCATGGAACGATGCGATTTGAGGGGTTACCCGGCGCAATGTGGTTCGGGGGGTTTGCATGGACCGTTGCTATTTGGGGTGTGACCTGATGCGATTCGGGGTTGGAATGGACCGATTTTATTTTAGCGGTTGCCTGGCGTGAAGCTTTGCACGAGGCTGCGACGTACGTGAGGCGCCTTAGCACGGTATCGTGCACGGTAAGTCTGGGCCGCAAGCTTGGGGGGTAAACTGCCGTTCGCGCTCAAATCCAACCGTAAGTCGTTGGAATTGGCATATTTAACCGTTTTATCTGTTCTTATGCAGGGTCTCCACTTCCGCAGGCTTTCTGTTTGAAAGTTGCACGAGTGCGCGGCCTCAGCTCTAACGAGGCTGCGACGTACGTGAGGCGCCTTAGCACGGTATCGTGCACGGTAAGTCTGGGCCGCAAGCTTGGGGGGTAAACTGCCGTTCGCGCTCAAATCCAACCGTTAGTCGTTGGAATTGGCATATTTAACCGTTTTATCTGTTCTTATGCAGGGTCTCCACTTCCGCAGGCTTTCTGTTTGAAAGTTGCACGAGTGCGCGGCCTCAGCTCTAACGGGGCTGCGACGTACGTGAGGCGCCTTAGCACGGTATCGTGCACGGTAAGTCTGGGCCGCAAGCTTGGGGGGTAAACTGCCGTTCGCGCTCAAATCCAACCGTTAGTCGTTGGAATTGGCATATTTAACCGTTTTATCTGTTCTTATGCAGGGTCTCCACTTCCGCAGGCTTTCTGTTTGAAAGTTGCACGAGTGCGCGGCCTCAGCTCTAACGAGGCTGCGACGTACGTGAGGCGCCTTAGCACGGTATCGTGCACGGTAAGTCTGGGCCGCAAGCTTGGGGGGTAAACTGCCGTTCGCGCTCAAATCCAACCGTTAGTCGTTGGAATTGGCATATTTAACCGTTTTATCTGTTCTTATGCAGGGTCTCCACTTCCGCAGGCTTTCTGTTTGAAAGTTGCACGAGTGCGCGGCCTCAGCTCTAACGAGGCTGCGACGTACGTGAGGCGCCTTAGCACGGTATCGTGCACGGTAAGTCTGGGCCGCAAGCTTGGGGGGTAAACTGCCGTTCGCGCTCAAATCCAACCGTTAGTCGTTGGAATTGGCATATTTAACCGTTTTATCTGTTCTTATGCAGGGTCTCCACTTCCGCAGGCTTTCTGTTTGAAAGTTGCACGAGTGCGCGGCCTCAGCTCTAACGAGGCTGCGACGTACGTGAGGCGCCTTAGCACGGTATCGTGCACGGTAAGTCTGGGCCGCAAGCTTGGGGGGTAAACTGCCGTTCGCGCTCAAATCCAACCGTTAGTCGTTGGAATTGGCATATTTAACCGTTTTATCTATTCTTATGCAGGGTCTCCAGTCCGCATTGTGGAGCCCGCGCCAATAGCCAAGCTGTGTTTGTCAGATGTTGGTCAGTGGCACAAGAGGAGGCTTCATTATGGCAGGCTTGCCAACTGTTTGCTTTTGCCATGTATTTGGGTTTTGTGTTTCACATGGCTGTTGGCCATTTGAACGATACCCGCTTATTGGTCGGATAGGTTCATGACTTGATTGAGGAGGCGGGGACTTCCTGCAGAGCATTTGCACAATGGGTCATATCGCGGGTAGGGAGGACTTTCGTTTGTGTGTGTGTGAGCAGCGCCTCGGCAAGTGGCAAGTTTGCTTGGCTTATGCAGACATTGTCATTAGTGCAACTCATGCATCAGGATGCTGCTGTCTTTGCTGCTCTAATTGCCGAGCCTCGTCAATCTTGTAACACAAGGACGAATTTCTGCACTCATCCCTTCGACTCGCACACTTTGCACTTCCGGATTCGAGCAGCTTCAGTGTTTGACTGGTCCGCGCTTCACTTGGGATCCGTTTGTCCCTTCTCTCTGATCAGCTATGTGCCCCAAATTTAGTTTTACTCTGCACAGCTTTCTGCCTACCAGCTGTGCCGAACATTACGTTTTCATTCATCCGCCTCCTGCTCGTGCTAGTGAGAGTATCTGTTGCACTGCACTTGAACTGCATCTTGAGCATCGCACCGCATTCAACATCAGGTGGTTTTCATCATGGTGTTCGATGTTGCTGCCGCAATAGGGAAGCGACGCTCTGCTGGGGTAACTGGTCCTGTCGAGTTCTGGTACGACCCTCCGGTATCTGCTCCTGATGCTGACATCGCTCCCTCCTTCGCCTTTCTCCGTTTCTAAGGGTTTGACTATGAGGTTTCGATGTAAAGAGTGCCAGTCCGATGCCTCCATTCTCATCATTAGTAAATCGTTTTAGTGTGGTTACATGGTGGATCATCATCGTCCTCCCTCGTCGATTGAGCATGAAGCGCCTTAAAGCAACATGCCGGGCCTCCCAGACTTCCGAGCGGAACCTGGCTAGTGCGCCAGGGGTGGGGCCTCGGTCATAATCATGCGCTTGAAACGCGAGGTCACGTTCGTACTTTGCCCGTGTGCTATTGTACGCCGGGCATTCCACAAAAACATGCATTTCGTCTTCAACCGCCCCGCAGTCGCGAAGCCTGCAGGCGCGCACTGTTTACCTCTAATTCCCAACAGCCTAACCAGAAACGCAGCTGGATGCAAACGTTGGGCGATTTCAGCCTGGGCCAGCCACTTATGCCGCGCGCCCCTAAGTGGGGCCGCCCCTATCCAGTTCAGATAGCGACACGCCTTGACACCGGTACTTCCACTTTGGAAGGTGCATGGATTACCTAGGGTACCCGGGCACTCCCACCGGGCGTCTAGACGCATAGCGAACTCTTCAAGTATGCTGCTTCCCACTGGCAACCTAACGGTAGCGTAATGCGCTATGAGGTCGTCACCACGCAGACCGACGAAGAGGCCGCCACTACTTGTACGGCATAATGTCGTCCTCGAGGCTGTCTCAACAGATGGTGAGTGTACGGATCGCTGCGGGCCTGACGGAGCCGACGGGGGTAAACGCTCCGCCGCCCTGGAAAGGGCGGCAGCGGCGGCGGGAGTTGTCAGCAGCGGCGGGGGATGCGGTGTTGCCGTGCCGTGTTGGCGGCATTCCTTTGCTCCCCCGTCGCCCTCGCGATCCCCCTGGAAAGCCCACGGCCATGCTGACGGTCTCCCAGGTCGGGGGGACTCTGACGACGCCACCGTCGCCGCTGTCGCTGCCGACGGCGACGGGATCAGCGACGGGATCGGCGACGATGTCGTACTCACGGCGACCATTGTGGCGCGAAATGGCGATTCCGGGTCCCCGGTTGAGGTGGTGGAGATGTACGGCAGCGCCGCCGAACGATTGATGTCAGCGGCGGATATGGGTGTTCACACGCCGGTGAAGTTATCGTACTGCAAATGTACGGCTGGTGGCGCCGTTGCTGTTGTGTTGTCGGTGTCTGACCCAGCCCCGGCAGCAACCTGCTGTGTGAATGTTAGGATTTTAGGGTTTTAGGGACTTGTGGCTTTAAGGTTTTAGGGTTTTAGGGTTAAGAGTGAGGAAAGAAACGTCCTGAAGGAGAATGAATTTCACTAAGGCTGTGCAAGATGAACTTCCATGTCGTAATCAACGATTCTAACTGCCATTACTATCACGTGGCCGTTACCCCTAACGGCTCTTACCACAACGGCCATGGACGAGCGCCTCCGGGAACACAAGGACCTAGGTTCGCCGAACGTGAACTCGGGTCTGGGTAACGCAGCCTCCGCGCCAGCAGCCGCCGCCGCAGCAGCTCGTCCCATGCGCCTATCTGCCGTACGGCCGACGGGAGCGCCGCTGTTTACTTCCATGGTTTCGGCGCCACCCTCGATGCCGGCGGCGGCAGCGGCGGGTGCCGCCATCGGGAAACGATCCCGTATGGGAAAACCCGGAATCCCACCCCGCTGGCGCTGTGCGTAAGGCCCACGACAGCGTCCTATTACCCAGAGTGCCACTGCCAACGCCACCGCCGCCGTCGCTGCCGCCTGCACTGACACCGCTACTGCCGCCGACGACAATGGCGCTTCTTGCACCACCTCCCCTGAGCCCCATCTCTCGACCGTACGGCACATAAACAGGGGCGCAGACATCGTACCCGCTGCCGGTG
>NW_003307702.1:20083-22467 GCF_000143455.1 Volvox carteri f. nagariensis | reverse complement strand
GGCCATGTGCGCTACTGCCGCCGCCGCCGCCGCCGCCACAGCCGCTTCGGCATTTCCTGGCTCACTGACCCCTGGGTCACCTGGCGTGGAACTCCAGGAGAGAGTCGAGACAACGGACGACACACGCGACCCAAATTGGGGAACCGTGACATTGGCGGCGGCTCCGCTGCCGCCGCCGCCGCCGCCGCCGCTGCCGGATCGCGTCTGTTGCGGTGTCGTCTGATGCCGCTGCTGCTGAGACGCCAGCGGCGGCGGCGGTGGTGGCGGCGCGTCGCCTGCCTCCTCTCCCTCTCCCTCTCCGTCTTCCTCCACGACAGGGCATACCAGCCGGCCTCGCATACTGCCAACGCCGGAGCCGTACGTTCCCAACATCGAGTACGGCATAGGGATTTCCGACACTGGCGGCAGCTTGGACCCCTCCGCCGAGTCGCCACTGCCGCCAAGGACGATCATGCCGCTGGCGAAAGCCCCCTCGCTGAAGCTGCCGCCGCTGGCCAAGCCGCCGCCGCCGCCGCCGCTGCCGTAACTACCGAAATCCCCTCTGGGCCGCATGGGTGACGGCAACCGGGCTGACATTGATCCACGTAGGACGTACGGCGACGCAATGCCGTTGCCGCTGATGCGACCCGCGCTTCCCGCGATGACGGTTGACAGCACGCGAGCGCCGGAGTTGCCGCAGCCGCTGCCGCCAGCACTGCCGCCGCGCGCATCTGCGCCCTAAGGGTCGCTGGTGCCGTCTGCGCGGGGCGGCTGCTGCGATCAGGTGCCGTACGAAGCCCCATGGCTGCCGCCATGGTGCCGTACTTCTCCCGGAACTTGTTACCTTTGCCAGCGTCGCCCAACGACCTGCCCGACTGGTTGCCGCTGCGGAACGCACTGGCGGGTGTTGTGGGAGCCGTGGCGGCGGCTGAGGCAATGGCGGCGGCGGCGGCGGCGGCGGCGGCCCCCGCCGCCGGCGGGAGCTTCAGCACTCGGCTCCACTTCCTCTTCGGCGCCGCCACTGCCTCAGTCGCCTTCATCATCTCCGTCGCCTCCGTCGCCGCCGCCAAGGGTAATGCCCTTCTCCGAGCCTTCGCCTCCGCCGCCTCGCGCCTCCGCTGCCGCTGCGGCCTCCGTGCCCAGATCCTGGCGGAGGCGGGGTCGAAGTCCAGGAGACACCCTCTCTGGCTCGGCTTCCCGGACATCACGGCATCCCGCTCCGATACCATCCTTTCCATCACGCAGCCATTGAGACGGCTGCCGCCACCACCCTGTAGCGCCCCAGTAGCGCGATCAGCGGCGGAAGGCGCCGCCGCCGTGGCTACACGGGTGCCGCCGTACAGTGAGGACGTGCCGTCGCCGCCAGCTGTGAGCCTTTTCGGCGACTTGGCGACTTCTCCAGCGACGGCAACAGCAGCGGTGTCGTACGACTGCCGGATACGCCAGGCCGCCCTCCTCCCCTTCCTGGGGCAGCAGGTTCGACCTGTGATGGCGGTGGCTGCTGCTGCGGCGGCGGCGGCGGCGACGGCGGCGGCAGCTGCGGCGACGGCGACGGCGGCGGCTGCGGCGAGCCACTTCGCTACTGTGGTTGCACAGGAATCACCGTCGCGCGCGCGGGGGCCAGGCGGCTGCCAGCTGTAGCAGCACCCGGTAGCCGCTCTCCGCCGCCGCCACCGCCGCCAGTACCTCCCGACAGGTACGCCGCGAACGCCGCCGCCACCTCCGCCTGCCTCTGCTGCTGCTGCTGCGTCGGCGTCGGCGTCGGCGTCGGCGTCGGCGTCGGCGTCGGCGTCGGCGTCGGCGTCGGCGTCGGCGTCGGCGTCGGCGTCGGCGTCGACATCGACCTTTCCTGACCCCACGTCCCGGCTTGCAGCTGCGGCCTCAGCCCTGTAGATCCGCCGTACATGTTTTGCAACGTGGATACGGCAGATTCAGATCCGTACGACTCGGATAGCTGTTGAGTCAACATCTGCTGCTGCTCCGGCCGCTGCTGCTGCGGAACGCTGTTTCGTGACGGTGGCGGCGGCTTCACGGCGGTGGTGGCTGTAGCCAGGATGTGGCGCTGAGCGAGCCGTCGCCTGTGTGCGCCAGCGCCGCCGCCAGGCTGGCCCGCGACGGCGGCGGCGGCGGCGGCGGCGGCTGTTGCGACTGTAGCCCGTAATTCACTCCAGATGACGGCACATTGGTGCCAATGGTGACGACTACAGCCGAGGTTGCGGCGGACGACGCTACAGAGGAAGACACGAGCGTGTTGGGCTGTAGCAGAAACGACCCGCGGGTCCGTTCCTGCTGTTGTGGAAGCTGTAGCTGCGACTGAGAATCGAATTGCGAAACGGACTGCGAGCAGCGTGATCGAAGCTTGGCCTGTCGCAGCGCCGCTCTCAGCGCCGGTGACAAACCATCTC
>NW_003307702.1:19061-20033 GCF_000143455.1 Volvox carteri f. nagariensis | reverse complement strand
TTGCCGCTGCGGAAGCACTGGCGGGTGTTGTGGGAGCCGTGGCGGCGGCTGAGGCAGTGGCGGCAGTGGCGGCGGCGGCGGCGGCGGCGGCGGCCCCGCCGCCGGCGGGAGCTTCAGCACTCGGCTCCACTTCCTCTTCGGCGCCGCCACTGCCTCAGTCGCCTTCATCATCTCCGTCGCCTCCGTCGCCGCCGCCAAGGGTAATGCCCTTCTCCGAGCCTTCGCCTCCGCCGCCTCGCGCCTCCGCTGCCGCTGCGGCCTCCGTGCCCAGATCCTGGCGGAGGCGGAGTCGAAGCCCAGGAGACAGAGACACCCTCTCTGGCTCGGCTTCCCGGACATCACGGCATCCCGCTCCGATACCATCCTTTCCATCACGCAGCCATTGAGACGGCTGCCGCCACCACCCTGTAGCGGCCCAGTAGCGCGATCAGCGGCGGAAGGCGCCGCCGCCGTGGCTACACGGGTGCCGCCGTACAGTGAGGACGTGCCGTCGCCGCCAGCTGTGAGCCTTTTCGGCGACTTGGCGACGTCTCCAGCGACGGCAACAGCAGCGGTGTCGTACGACTGCCGGATACGCCAGGCCGCCCTCCTCCCCCTCCTGGGGCAGCAGGTTCGACCTGTGATGGCGGTGGCTGCTGCTGCGGCGGCGGCGGCGGCGACGGCGACGGCGACGGCGGCGGCTGCGGCGAGCCACTTCGCTATTGTGGTTGCACAGGAATCACCGGCGCGCGGGGGCCAGGCGGCTGCCAGCTGTAGCAGCACCCGGTAGCCGCTCTCCGCCGCCGCCACCGCCGCCAGTACCTCCGCCACCGCCGCCAGTACCTCCCGACAGGTACGCCGCGAACGCCGCCGCCACCTGCGCCTGCCTCTGCTGCTGCTGCTGCTGCTGCTGCTGCTGCTGCGTCGGCGTCGGCGTCGACATCGACCTTTCCTGACCCCACGTCCCGGCTTGCAGCTGCGGCTCAGCCCGAG
>NW_003307702.1:15723-18828 GCF_000143455.1 Volvox carteri f. nagariensis | reverse complement strand
CCCTCCCCCTCCCCCCGACTACCCCCACCCCCCACCCCCACCTACTGGCCCCCCACACACCCCGCAGCAATCGACCACCTCCCTCCCAGCCCCCACCTGCCGTATCGTGTTATCGTCCGCGTGTGCTGTAAACCCCGCGATGCCCTCTGAGCCCGCGGGCACCGACGTCGCCGTCGGTGGCGGCGACGGCGGCGGCGGCGGCAGCGCTGACGTCATGGCTTGGTACTCCATTGCCGACCGTCCCGAACCTGTCGTTTCAAAGGAGTACAAGTCATCGCCACCACCGCCGGCAGCGGCGGCGACGGCGGCGGTGCCGCCAGTAGCGGCACCGCCGGCGGAGCTGTAGCTGACCTGTGCATTGCCGACGGAGCCGGATCTTGGCGTGGACGAATCCGGTGTGTAACTGGGCTCCACGCCGCCGCCGCCGGCGTTCAGTGCCGCTGCTGCAGCGTGGTTGCGGATGCTGTTGTTGCTGTTATCGTTGTTGTTGTTGTTGTTGTTGTTGTTGTTACTGTTGTTTGCCCCCGCCGCCGCCCCCGCCGCCGCCGCCCGACAAGGGAGCTGTCGGCTGTACGGGAGTTGTCGGCGGCGCTGGCGGCGACTGCGTGGCGACGGCGGTGGCAGGTGGGGCGGCGGTAGTAGTGGACGAGATCGACGACATTGACGTCAGCAACTGCCTGTGAGATCCGCCGCCGCCGCCGCCGCTCCCGCCGCCGCCGCCGCCCGACAAGGCAGGCGGGTGTTGGGCCCTGGCGGCGCCGTGAGGACTTGGATGGCAGCTTGGAAGCGACCTCACGGTTTGTGAGAAGGCGGAGAGGGTGGAGACGGCCGCACCCGACCACATGCTGAAAGGAGCTGGGGGTGAGGGGGAGAGGGAGGGGGGGAAGACGAGCAAAGGAATGCACAACACCGCACAACACCGCGCCACAACATTAGGCTTCGACACGACAAGACTTTGTAAATCACTAAATTTCGTGAAGTATCTCCTTAAAAAATACTTTCGTTGCGAAACATTATCTTCATCTGACGACCAGCGGCAGGTCCCTTGGCCGTACTTGCCTCTGCTGGACGGCTTCGCGTTGGAATGCTTGAACTGGGGCCTGCGCCTGCTCTTGTTGCTCCTCCTCCTGCGACCGACCCTTTCGTACTACGACTAATAGCTCCTGCTGCTGCTGCTGCTGCTGCTGCTGCTGCTGCTGCTGCGCTAAGGCCTGCCGTTGCAGCTCTAAGGCTAAGGGAGTCGGTCGCGGCAGCCACAGCTGAGGACGATGACGAATCTTCGCGAATGGCGGGAAGCTGGCAAAGGTGCTGCGCGTTGGTGGCCGAAAGGTCCGAACTGACGTTGAGGTGCGCTGGAAGGACCCATGGGCTGTGCCCCCTCGGACTCGTCCGCAGTCGGTGCGACTTTAGCTGCTGCTGTTGCTAAGGAGGATCGCGGATTTGATTTGGCTTGCTGCTGGCAAAAGTTGCGGTGCTGGCGGCAATATCGGGGCGAGCGGCATTGCTTTGGGCGCCGCACGAGACGCAACGACATAGCGCCGCTCCCATCCAATTCAAAGTTGATGGTAATATGGTATTCTGTGTGATGGTGTCCGGAAAGCGGAGGGCCAGGCAACGTGTTGGAAGCGCTGCTGGCTGTTCGGTGGTTCAGCATGCAGCAGCCTACTACTTCACAAACGCCGCCGGCCGCGTGTAACTGGACGCACGCATAAAGCATGAAAGCGAAAGGAAGAGATGCGATGAGATATTTAGAGCTCCAAGTGTTGGTTAGATAGGTTTGTAAACGCTGTCTGGAGTCTGGGGAGTGAAATGCAAATGACCCTTGGTTCCGTGACATGAACATACGGTTACAACCCAGTTACCAAAGTAATTCTCAAACGGGTAACAAAATTTCAGTTAACAGAAGCAACAGATAATACCGAAAATAGCTGAAACACAACTTCACTTCACGTGAAACAACGGTGCTCGCACGCACCGAGACGCTCTCGGCTTCAAATTTCACATTGCAGAGCTGGCCACGATCCCTCCTCGATCATTCGAGCACTTTCGCTGTGTGAATTCATTCCCAGGAAAGATTTGTTGTTTGGGCCAAAGACCTTCCCTCTTCGTGTCAGCAATGTTGATGGTGCAAAGCATATTTGAAAAACGTATGCTTTCTCGCAGTTGCAGTTACGCTATGATGGCAACTTCCAAACACCAAGTTTGCGACGCTCTGAACTGCCGCATCATGGGGGTACGGCAGCCTGTGGAACGAGCCGTGTTACAGGTACATGAGTAGACGCTCATGTACCTGTGTGTGTGTGTGTGTTCTTGGGGGGAAGAAGGGGCGAAGGGTGGCTGTGGACAAGGTGGGTGGATACGTTGGGAAGAGAGAGGGTGCTTGTGTGTGCGTGCGTGTGTCTGTGTGTGTGTAAGGTGGGGAGGACAGGATAACTCAAGGAGAAGGGGCCTCTTGTGATGAAAGCATGAATGACTTGCGCACCCTAATCGGGACGTGTGCTAGGGAGATGTTCGGCGTCGCACGGGTAAAAAGGTGAATTTTGTGAAGCGTGACTGGTGGAACGAGGACTGTGCCGCTGCATGGAATGATATGATGAGTTTCCGTAAGGAGATCAGGGACTCCGCCTCGGGCAAGCTGCCGGACATTCATAGGGCTACCTGGAAGGCCAAGCACCGTGTCTTCAAGGAGGCTACTAGGAAGGCCGCTATTCAGGAGACCGAAATGGAAAATATGCGGAGGAGGATTAAGGCCACCCTGTCCAACCCACGCGGCTTGTGGACATGGCTGCGTGGGGGAAAACCGCCTCCTTGCTGGATCTCAGATATTAATGCTTTTACCGAGCATTTTTCCAAGGTGCTTAATGGTGCGGGAAACGCGAGGCAAGGCTGCAACGAGGGTATCCAGTTTAAATGGCAGGATGAGGACCGGGTGATGCACCGACAGGAATTAGTTGCTTGGCTTAACAAGGATTTTACGGAGGGCGAAATTGTTAGCGGTCTCAAGGCTATGCGCAACATAGCCTGTCCGCGGGCCTGGAGGGAACCCCGGCCGAGTATTATAGGTACGCTATCAGGGAGAGTGAAGGGCAGCGGCCAGTGTTTGTG
>NW_003307702.1:12526-15673 GCF_000143455.1 Volvox carteri f. nagariensis | reverse complement strand
GTTGTTGCTGTTATCGTTGTTGTTGTTGTTGTTGTTGTTGTTGTTACTTGTTGTTTGCCCCGCCGCCGCCCCCGCCGCCGCCGCCCGACAAGGGAGCTGTCGGCTGTACGGGAGTTGTCGGCGGCGCTGGCGGCGACTGCGTGGCGACGGCGGTGGCAGGTGGGGCGGCGGTAGTAGTGGACGAGATCGACGACATTGACGTCAGCAACTGCCTGTGAGATCCGCCGCCGCCGCCGCCGCTCCCGCCGCCGCCGCCGCCCGACAAGGCAGGCGGGTGTTGGGCCCTGGCGGCGCCGTGAGGACTTGGATGGCAGCTTGGAAGCGACCTCACGGTTTGTGAGAAGGCGGAGAGGGTGGAGACGGCCGCACCCGACCACATGCTGAAAGGAGCTGGGGGTGAGGGGGAGAGGGAGGGGGGGAAGACGAGCAAAGGAATGCACAACACCGCACAACACCGCGCCACAACATTAGGCTTCGACACGACAAGACTTTGTAAATCACTAAATTTCGTGAAGTATCTCCTTAAAAAATACTTTCGTTGCGAAACATTATCTTCATCTGACGACCAGCGGCAGGTCCCTTGGCCGTACTTGCCTCTGCTGGACGGCTTCGCGTTGGAATGCTTGAACTGGGGCCTGCGCCTGCTCTTGTTGCTCCTCCTCCTGCGACCGACCCTTTCGTACTACGACTAATAGCTCCTGCTGCTGCTGCTGCTGCTGCTGCTGCTGCTGCTGCTGCGCTAAGGCCTGCCGTTGCAGCTCTAAGGCTAAGGGAGTCGGTCGCGGCAGCCACAGCTGAGGACGATGACGAATCTTCGCGAATGGCGGGAAGCTGGCAAAGGTGCTGCGCGTTGGTGGCCGAAAGGTCCGAACTGACGTTGAGGTGCGCTGGAAGGACCCATGGGCTGTGCCCCCTCGGACTCGTCCGCAGTCGGTGCGACTTTAGCTGCTGCTGTTGCTAAGGAGGATCGCGGATTTGATTTGGCTTGCTGCTGGCAAAAGTTGCGGTGCTGGCGGCAATATCGGGGCGAGCGGCATTGCTTTGGGCGCCGCACGAGACGCAACGACATAGCGCCGCTCCCATCCAATTCAAAGTTGATGGTAATATGGTATTCTGTGTGATGGTGTCCGGAAAGCGGAGGGCCAGGCAACGTGTTGGAAGCGCTGCTGGCTGTTCGGTGGTTCAGCATGCAGCAGCCTACTACTTCACAAACGCCGCCGGCCGCGTGTAACTGGACGCACGCATAAAGCATGAAAGCGAAAGGAAGAGATGCGATGAGATATTTAGAGCTCCAAGTGTTGGTTAGATAGGTTTGTAAACGCTGTCTGGAGTCTGGGGAGTGAAATGCAAATGACCCTTGGTTCCGTGACATGAACATACGGTTACAACCCAGTTACCAAAGTAATTCTCAAACGGGTAACAAAATTTCAGTTAACAGAAGCAACAGCTAATACCGAAAATAGCTGAAACACAACTTCACTTCACGTGAAACAACGGTGCTCGCACGCACCGAGACGCTCTCGGCTTCAAATTTCACATTGCAGAGCTGGCCACGATCCCTCCTCGATCATTCGAGCACTTTCGCTGTGTGAATTCATTCCCAGGAAAGATTTGTTGTTTGGGCCAAAGACCTTCCCTCTTCGTGTCAGCAATGTTGATGGTGCAAAGCATATTTGAAAAACGTATGCTTTCTCGCGCAGTTGCAGTTACGCTATGATGGCAACTTCCAAACACCAAGTTTGCGACGCTCTGAACTGCCGCATCATGGGGGTACGGCAGCCTGTGGAACGAGCCGTGTTACAGGTACATGAGTAGACGCTCATGTACCTGTGTGTGTGTGTGTTCTTGGGGGGAAGAAGGGGCGAAGGGTGGCTGTGGACAAGGTGGGTGGATACGTTGGGAAGAGAGAGGGTGCTTGTGTGTGCGTGCGTGTGTCTGTGTGTGTGTAAGGTGGGGAGGACAGGATAACTCAAGGAGAAGGGGCCTCTTGTGATGAAAGCATGAATGACTTGCGCACCCTAATCGGGACGTGTGCTAGGGAGATGTTCGGCGTCGCACGGGTAAAAAGGTGAATTTTGTGAAGCGTGACTGGTGGAACGAGGACTGTGCCGCTGCATGGAATGATATGATGAGTTTCCGTAAGGAGATCAGGGACTCCGCCTCGGGCAAGCTGCCGGACATTCATAGGGCTACCTGGAAGGCCAAGCACCGTGTCTTCAAGGAGGCTACTAGGAAGGCCGCTATTCAGGAGACCGAAATGGAAAATATGCGGAGGAGGATTAAGGCCACCCTGTCCAACCCACGCGGCTTGTGGACATGGCTGCGTGGGGGAAAACCGCCTCCTTGCTGGATCTCAGATATTAATGCTTTTACCGAGCATTTTTCCAAGGTGCTTAATGGTGCGGGAAACGCGAGGCAAGGCTGCAACGAGGGTATCCAGTTTAAATGGCAGGATGAGGACCGGGTGATGCACCGACAGGAATTAGTTGCTTGGCTTAACAAGGATTTTACGGAGGGCGAAATTGTTAGCGGTCTCAAGGCTATGCGCAACATAGCCTGTCCGCGGGCCTGGAGGGAACCCCGGCCGAGTATTATAGGTACGCTATCAGGGAGAGTGAAGGGCAGCGGCCAGTGTTTGTGTTGGCGCCTTACTTAACGGTGCTATGCAACCGCATATACGGAGCTGATTATTCGCGAGCTGATTATTCACGACTAGCACCGTTTTCCCCTATACAAAAAGGGGGACGCGTCCTGCTGCGACAGTTATCGGGGCATTGCGGTTGGGGGCCCACTATGCAAAAGTTACGGCAATATCATCGGGAGGCGACTTATCAATTACTGTGAGGGCAACAGGCTACGCGCCGGTAGCCAGGCTGGGTGTGGGCATGGTTATGGCACCGAGCACCACTTGTGTACCCGCATCAATACTACTAATATAACATCCATGGACCCCCGGCTTTTACGGACACACCCGCATGCAAGTGTGGGTTCCGCACGCAAGTGTGGAACTTGTAACTTGTTAGGGTTGAAAATCCTTCCGATGGTGGAAGGGAAAAGTGCCCCTAGTCGATGGACGGTGGTGGCCTGGGATAAAGTTGACTTGTGAGCTGAACAGGAATGGAGTTCAGCCGCCGTCGATCTTGCAAA
>NW_003307702.1:6640-12476 GCF_000143455.1 Volvox carteri f. nagariensis | reverse complement strand
TACCAAAGTAATTCTCAAACGGGTAACAAAATNTCAGTTAACAGAAGCAACAGCTAATACCGAAAATAGCTGAAACACAACTTCACTTCACGTGAAACAACGGTGCTCGCACGCACCGAGACGCTCTCGGCTTCAAATTTCACATTGCAGAGCTGGCCACGATCCCTCCTCGATCATTCGAGCACTTTCGCTGTGTGAATTCATTCCCAGGAAAGATTTGTTGTTTGGGCCAAAGACCTTCCCTCTTCGTGTCAGCAATGTTGATGGTGCAAAGCATATTTGAAAAACGTATGCTTTCTCGCGCAGTTGCAGTTACGCTATGATGGCAACTTCCAAACACCAAGTTTGCGACGCTCTGAACTGCCGCATCATGGGGGTACGGCAGCCTGTGGAACGAGCCGTGTTACAGGTACATGAGTAGACGCTCATGTACCTGTGTGTGTGTGTGTTCTTGGGGGGAAGAAGGGGCGAAGGGTGGCTGTGGACAAGGTGGGTGGATACGTTGGGAAGAGAGAGGGTGCTTGTGTGTGCGTGCGTGTGTCTGTGTGTGTGTAAGGTGGGGAGGACAGGATAACTCAAGGAGAAGGGGCCTCTTGTGATGAAAGCATGAATGACTTGCGCACCCTAATCGGGACGTGTGCTAGGGAGATGTTCGGCGTCGCACGGGTAAAAAGGTGAATTTTGTGAAGCGTGACTGGTGGAACGAGGACTGTGCCGCTGCATGGAATGATATGATGAGTTTCCGTAAGGAGATCAGGGACTCCGCCTCGGGCAAGCTGCCGGACATTCATAGGGCTACCTGGAAGGCCAAGCACCGTGTCTTCAAGGAGGCTACTAGGAAGGCCGCTATTCAGGAGACCGAAATGGAAAATATGCGGAGGAGGATTAAGGCCACCCTGTCCAACCCACGCGGCTTGTGGACATGGCTGCGTGGGGGAAAACCGCCTCCTTGCTGGATCTCAGATATTAATGCTTTTACCGAGCATTTTTCCAAGGTGCTTAATGGTGCGGGAAACGCGAGGCAAGGCTGCAACGAGGGTATCCAGTTTAAATGGCAGGATGAGGACCGGGTGATGCACCGACAGGAATTAGTTGCTTGGCTTAACAAGGATTTTACGGAGGGCGAAATTGTTAGCGGTCTCAAGGCTATGCGCAACATAGCCTGTCCGCGGGCCTGGAGGGAACCCCGGCCGAGTATTATAGGTACGCTATCAGGGAGAGTGAAGGGCAGCGGCCAGTGTTTGTGTTGGCGCCTTACTTAACGGTGCTATGCAACCGCATATACGGAGCTGATTATTCGCGAGCTGATTATTCACGACTAGCACCGTTTTCCCCTATACAAAAAGGGGGACGCGTCCTGCTGCGACAGTTATCGGGGCATTGCGGTTGGGGGCCCACTATGCAAAAGTTACGGCAATATCATCGGGAGGCGACTTATCAATTACTGTGAGGGCAACAGGCTACGCGCCGGTAGCCAGGCTGGGTGTGGGCATGGTTATGGCACCGAGCACCACTTGTGTACCCGCATCAATACTACTAATATAACATCCATGGACCCCCGGCTTTTACGGACACACCCGCATGCAAGTGTGGGTTCCGCACGCAAGTGTGGAACTTGTAACTTGTTAGGGTTGAAAATCCTTCCGATGGTGGAAGGGAAAAGTGCCCCTAGTCGATGGACGGTGGTGGCCTGGGATAAAGTTGACTTGTGAGCTGAACAGGAATGGAGTTCAGCCGCCGTCGATCTTGCAAATTCCCCGGTGATGGGTGTGGAACCTGAGCGATCCACTGAGAAGTTGGCACTTGGAAGGGAGTGAACGACCTGGGACCCCTGGGACTCAGGACATCATAACAAGCCATCAGTCAAGTCGTGTCGAACATTTAGCACAGAAATGCGCAAGCTTGACTCGGCTTGACCACACACACACGCACATACATACACTCTCTTGCACTTGGATGTGTCGGACCGTCTGTCTTGCAGCCACCCTGTGGACCACTCTCAGGCTACCGCAGCTCGGTCGCCACCATGAAGGCAGCTGCTGATTACATCTTGTCACTTGGTGTTGGGATGACAGCAGAGTGATGGAGCTGATCTTGAACTTGTTGGAGCAAGGGATGGATGGCAACAAGTGATAGGGAACGGAAATGTGGCGGGTTGGGCTAACGGGCGAGGGTGAACGGGATGGATATAGAGTGGTAGGCAGCTGGGCGGGGCACGATCTCGCTGCTCACAGCAGTGCTGGGTGACGAGGACGGTGCTGGTGCTGGTGACAGCGAGGGTGAGGGCGCCAGCATCCTTGTCATTGTGTAGGTGGTTGACGATGACCTTCGGTATGTCGCTTTTTCCTCAGAGCACCTAAGGCCTGCGTTTTACGGAAGATTTGAACCCGTAAGGTGTGTATAGGGCTTAGCCCTGTCAAAGGAAGCCCTCCATGATAGTAGTTCGGTGGCGCCCTTGTTCGGGCCGCAGTTCCTCCTGTGAGCAAACATGACTCAAAGCATCTTAGACACTCAAGAAGAGCTTCAAGATCCATAACGCTGTATCAATAGCTCGTGGCACTTCCGCCATGAGCAGAATACGTCAATCGCCCGCTTTGCACATAAGCAAAAATGGAGCAGCGGCCTTCATGATGACTTGATATGTTGTTTTCAAGGGCTTGCACGGAGGGATATTGCTTCCGGGGACGTAACCAGGTGCAGAGGAACGGGGGTGGACGTGATAATGCAGTGATATACAGCTATAATATAAAAGTTTAAAAGGCTAACTGTCGACAAAATGAGTTCGCCGATCTGCACCTTACCAACACACCACCTGGATTTGCAGCTGTTGCGCACCTTTACCGGACGCCGTACAATCAAGCTGGCCTCTGACAAAAGTCACCTTCCATAGCACTTCCAGCTCTTTTAGCAAATGTGCACAACGCCCGATATATAATCGCTGGCTTTTACACAACGTATTTTGGCCTGTTCCACCTCTGTTGCGTTCGTAAAAGCTGCTAGCTTCCTACATATCACCAGCAAATGAGTTAGAACATATGAACAGCTGCGTGGAATTCCGAGAAGCTGCTTTGGACCCTGCAAACGTTTGCAAGGTACTGTTCATTGCAAAACCTTCACGCTGTAGCCGCCGCACTTCAGTTCCATTGCTCTAATTTATTACGCGGCTGGCTCAATCATTTATTTATTTAGCCCCTGCTGACGTTGCTCCAGGCACAGCGTCGCCGCTTCACGGACATCGACATGCCTAACTCGTCTGCTGAGGGCAACGTGCGACTCAATTTTTTTGAGGTGAGTTGCTTGTCTCTCGTGTTCATGTATGGATATTTGAAGCATCAAGGTGGCTTTGTCGACGGGCTTTCGACGTTTGTGCAACGCTCTGCTGCAAGGATATGGGCGTATGCGGCGTTTGAGCGTAATCCCGACAATTATGCTTACGCTGTGTAAGGAGGCTACGAAGGCTGAAAGCTAGACAGTTTGGCAGAAAAGTACACGTCGTTAGGCGAGACATGACCACTTCGTCCGATGTCCTTGACCTTCCTCGCGACAGAGACGACTGCTCATTTCGACTTTCATAGTAAGGCAACTGTCTTGCTCCTTTTGCAGGTGTGATCGAGGGGACCTGGCGCCAGCGAGTGTGTAGAACTGGAACCCCAAGGGCCCCTCGCGTGCATCAGCCGCTGCCGCGCACTGCCTTCGTCATCATCCTCCACTAGCGGCCGAGCTGACGTCACAATCGCCAGGTGGGTGTGCTGGGCAGGTTCTTGGATTCTATGGGAGAAGACGTGTTGCACATGGATAGACGAGTTGGTGACGGAGGGGGATTTCGGTATGAAATTGTTGTACCTTGGCAAGGTACGGCGTGTAGGGAGTATGGCATGAAGGTCTTTCCCCGTATGTTCACTGCGTGGGTGCCACTTTGTGTCCGTTCGTGATTTAGTGATGTCGTACATACGTCCGGAGCAAAGTTTCTTGCTGTGGGTGTTTCGTGGCGCGGTGTTTTTCTCCTGTTGTGCCGGCAAGCAGCAACAGCAACAGCGACAGCAAAAGCACAAAGGCAGCAAACTGCAAAGATAAGGTCAGCAAACACAGATAGAAGCTGCAAAGCCGGCCGGTGGTTATTGTTGCGGTGTTCAGTGGCTTGTATTTGTGCGCGATTGTATGTATGTATGTTTGTATGTATGTAGGTGTTCAAATGTGGGTGAGAATGTGCTCTCTCGCGCGCGTGTGTGTGTAGTTGTGTGTAAGAGTATGTGTGTGTGGGGGGGGGGCGGGGGGATGCTACTGTTTTAATTGTGATGGAGAATTCGAAACTGCCCGCGATCCGCCTTTGTGCTTATTAGTATGTTTCTGCATTTTGTGCACAACTGCCCATGTCGTTTTGCCGTGCATATTCAGTGCTCGTTGCCTCCCCTGCTAGGTGATTAACAGCGTGTTTGTGTGTGTATTTCCCCGCCCACCTCCCGGCCGTTCCCGCCGCCGGTCTGAGCGAGCCTGGGCGAGGACTTCCAACAGGACAACACATATCCGTAGGGTTTAAATAGGTCGGCCGCCTCACCGTCGGCCGCTTTGCCGTCGGCCGCCTCACCGTCGGCCGTCTCGCCGTCGGCCGCCTCGCCGTCGGCCGCCTCGCCGTCAGCAGCCTCGCTGTCGGCCGCTTTGCCGTCGGCCGCCTCGCCGTCGGCCGCCTCGCCGTCGGCCGCCTCGCCGTCGGCCGCCTCGCCGTCGGCCGCCTCGCCGTCGGCCGCCTCGCCGTCGGCCGCCTCGCCGTCGGCCGCCTCGCCGTCGGCCACTTTGCCGTCGGCCGCCTCGCCGTCGGCCGCCTCGCCGTCGACCGCCTCGCCGTCGACCGCCTCGCCGTCGGCCGCCTGGCCGTCGGCCGCCTGGCCGTCGGCCGCCTCGCCGTCGGCCGCCTCGCCGTCGGCCGCCTCGCCGTCGGCCGCCTCGCCGTCGGCCGCCTCGCCGTCGGCCGCCTCGCCGTCGGCCGCCTGGCCGTCGGCCGCCTCGCCGTCGGCCGCCTCGCCGTCGGCCATCTCGCCGTCGGCCGCCTCGCCGTCGGCCGCCTCGCCGTCGGTCGCTTTGCCGTAAGCTTTCGGCGTTTCCGCGTCACGGTTTGTCGTACCTCCGGTGAGTCACGCGCTAGTTAAACGCATCCCTTGTCTGTGCTGTGCATTTCCTTGTTGACGTTGCCCTATGTACGTCATTGTACAATTTTGCAGTGCGTCACGTCTTGTTTGTTAGTTGGTTGTAAAGCACTGTCTGTTGTGGGTTTTTGTTGTTGTGCCGCATGCGACGTGCTTGTGCAGTCTTATTTTGTTTGCATCATAAAGCAGATCATGGCCGGGCAGCAGATCAGCAGCTGATAGGCAAAACAGCAGATCAGCTAACATCTAGGAAAGACAGCAAACGAGACCAGCTTACCGGCTTTTAGCAGCACGTGTGCCGTGGTGTGGTGTATTGTGCTGCATGACAATGTAACTATTTTGTAAGTGTCAATTTGTAAGATTATGTGCTGCATAATTTATATTGCATCCTGAATAAATTAATAATATTTTACTCATGATTGTTTCCTTAAAGCATTAAAGATAAATAGTACGTCAAGTAGATGTACTGTACAATTTTGTTGTTTATACGCAATATACATTTAAGTAAAGTTTTGTATAATGTATTATCGTTACGTGATGCTTCCGACGTCAGCGTGTCGTCCCCAGCGGGATCATTGTGTGCGTGTGTGCGTGTGTGCGTGTGTGCGTGTGTGCGTGTGTGTGTGTGTGTGCGTGCGTGTGTGTGTGTGTGTGTGTGTGTGTGTGTGTGTGCGTGTGTGCGTGTGTGTGTGCAC
>NW_003307702.1:3455-4948 GCF_000143455.1 Volvox carteri f. nagariensis | reverse complement strand
GCAGTCGGCCGCCTCGCCGTCGGCCGCCTCGCCGTCGGCCGCCTGGCCGTCCGCCGCCTCGCCGTCGGCATCTCGCCGTCGGCCGTCTCGCCGTCGGCCGCCTCGCCGTCCACGTCTCGTCGTCCGCGTCTCGTCGTCCGCGTCTCGCCGTCCCGTCTCGCCGTCGGCGTCTCCCCGTCGGCGTCTCGCCGTCGGCTCTTCACCTTTGGTGTTGCTGCCACCGCGGCATTTTTCCGTCGCCGTGACAGCCGTTCGGCTATCTCCGGCGGTGTACTCTCCGTCGGCCGCCGCCGCTGCGTCTCGCCGTCGCCTTTTGGCCGTGCTGCCACCGCGGCCTTTTTCCTCTCACCGTGACAGCCGTTTTGCTGTTCTGGCGGTGTACTTCTCCTCCCCCGCCGCCGCTGCGGCTCTTCACCTTTGGCCGTGCTGCCACCGCGGCCTTTTTCCTCTCACCGTGACAGCCGTTTTGCTGTTCCGGCGGTGTACTTCTCCTCCCCCGCCGCCGCTGCGGCTCTTCACCTTTGGTGTTGCTGCCACCGCGGCCTTTTTCCTCTCACCGTGACAGCCGTTTTGCTGTTCCGGCGGTGTACTTCTCCTCCCCCGCCGCCGCTGCGGCTCTTCACCTTTGGTGTTGCTGCCACCGCGGCCTTTTTCCTCTCACCGTGACAGCCGTTTTGCTGTTCCGGCGGTGTACTTCTCCTCCCCCGCCGCCGCTGCGGCTCTTCACCTTTGGTGTTGCTGCCACCGCGGCCTTTTTCCTCTCACCGTGACAGCCGTTTTGCTGTTCCGGCGGTGTACTTCTCCTCCCCCGCCGCCGCTGCGGCTCTTCACCTTTGGTGTTGCTGCCACCGCGGCCTTTTTCCTCTCACCGTGACAGCCGTTTTGCTGTTCCGGCGGTGTACTTCTCCTCCCCCGCCGCCGCTGCGGCTCTTCACCTTTGGTGTTGCTGCCACCGCGGCCTTTTTCCTCTCACCGTGACAGCCGTTTTGCTGTTCTGGCGGTGTACTTCTCCTCCCCTGCCGCCGCTGCGGCTCTTCACCTTTGGTGTTGCTGCCACCGCGGCCTTTTTCCTCTCACCGTGACAGCCGTTTTGCTGTTCCGGCGGTGTACTTCTCCTCCCCCGCCGCCGCTGCGGCTCTTCACCTTTGGTGTTGCTGCCACCGCGGCCTTTTTCCTCTCACCGTGACAGCCGTTTTGCTGTTCTGGCGGTGTACTTCTCCTCCCCCGCCGCCGCTGCGGCTCTTCACCTTTGGTGTTGCTGCCACCGCGGCCTTTTTCCTCTCACCGTGACAGCCGTTTTGCTGTTCCGGCGGTGTACTTCTCCTCCCCCGCCGCCGCTGCGGCTCTTCACCTTTGGTGTTGCTGCCACCGCGGCCTTTTTCCTCTCACCGTGACAGCCGTTTTGCTGTTCTGGCGGTGTACTTCTCCTCCCTTGCCGCCGCTGCGGCTCTTCACCTTTGGTGTTGCTGCCACCGCGGCCTTTTTCCTCTCAC
>NW_003307702.1:2541-3224 GCF_000143455.1 Volvox carteri f. nagariensis | reverse complement strand
CCATATAACGGTCAATAATATAATATCAATAAATGGCGAATGCAGCAGTTCTGTAAAATGATTGAGTGGTCAACGTTAAGAGTGACCAACGGTTTCGGTTGCACGCAGCACGAGGACTTGCGTAACTGAACTTCCCAGTAATGGGTCCATGCAAAATGATCAGGGAGGTACCTGGACGGATGCTGTCGGGGCCTGGGGTGGCCGGGCGCAGTGCGGTTTGGGGGTTTGCCTAGCACAATGCGACTTGGGGGCATGGCCTGGCATGATGTGATTGGGCAATCACATCATGCATGGCCTGGCACAATGCGATTTGGGGGCATGGCCTGGCACAATGCGGTTTGGGGGTTTGCCTAGCACAATGCGACTTGGGGGGCTTGGCCTGGCATGATGCGATTTGGGGGGCTTGGCCTGGCATGATGTGATTGGGGGGCATGGCCTGGCATGATGGATTGGGGGGCATGGCCTGGCATGATGCGATTTGGGGGCATGGCCTGGCACAATGCGATTTGGGGGCATGGCCTGGCATGATGCGATTGGGGGGCATGGCCTGGCATGATGTGATTGGGGGGCATGGCCTGGCATGATGTGATTGGGGGGCATGGCCTGGCATGATGCGATTTGGGGGCATGGCCTGGCATGATGCGATTGGGGGGCATGGCCTGGCATGATGTGATTGGGGGGCA
>NW_003307702.1:0-2491 GCF_000143455.1 Volvox carteri f. nagariensis | reverse complement strand
CCCCCGCCGCCGCTGCGGCTCTTCACCTTTGGTGTTGCTGCCACCGCGGCCTTTTTCCTCTCACCGCGACAGCCGTTTTGCTGTTCCTGCGGTGTACTTCTCCTCCCCCGCCGCCGCTGCGGCTCTTCACCTTTGGTGTTGCTGCCACCGCGGCCTTTTCCGTAGACAACTACGGCCTAGTTTGGCTGATGCCAAACTCTACCGTGTACAGACAAAAGATATAAAGGAAGATATCGATTCAAACCTACCATGCACAAAAGAAAGATGAAAAGGGAGACATCCTTGCTCAAACCACGACATTCGTTGCAAACGGAAGGACTAGTTCAAAGCAGGAAAATAAGGGAGTCCAAAGATATGGAGGATCGGGTCGAGAAATATGGTTGTCATGGTGGAAGTTGTCCGTTGGAGATATGTTTGGTTGGAAGAGGTTGGCAGATGTTGATCCAGTTGGTGGACAGTTGGTGGTGACCGGCGGTTTTATTGTCGTCGCTGGGTTTTGTGGATGGCAGCTAGCGTTATCTAACCAGCCAGCAGCTGCAGCCAGTTATATTGCCTAAATGGGCTACGCTACGCAGCTATCAGCCAGCAGCCAACAACCAGCATCAGCGAGTATGCGCGTGTCGCGGCTGTTGCCGCGCGTGTACAGTCTGTCGTGTTTTCGTTTGTGGTGCCCACAGCCCTGGTTGTGCACAATTGATTTTCATTTGTTTGGGGATTACCTAATTAAGGGGAGGCTACACCTTATTAAATAATAGATGAATAAATAAAGCTGAACCATGATATCTATTTCCGCTTTATTTATTTACTTATTTATTTACTCTGTTTTAAATATGTTATTATAGATTAGTAATGCGCCTCAGCCTAATAAGCTAAGGCGTGCATTAGGGTGCCGGGGTTGTAGAGGTTATGGGTTTTCCCAGGCCTTTGCACCTCCTGTCACCGTATTTTTACTTTTTTTTCATTATGTAGTCAGCAGCAGCAGCAGCAGCAGCAGCAGCAGCAGCCGGCAGATCAGCAAGCAACTGCAGCAGTGGCCATGGCCCGGGCCCTTTATCGCCAGGGCTTGCGGCAGCTTCCGTACTTGTTTAACGCCCGTCTCAGGTGGGTGGGTGGGCGACGTGGGTGTGGGTGTGGTGCGTACTTCGTGATTTGGGTTCAACTAGTGGTCGCGGAGAAAGGCCGCAGGGCCGCAGGGCACGTGTCGCAACGAGGCCTTGTGACTTTGGGGCAAAATAATGGCATTTGGTGTTTTACCCCCCTCCCCCTCGAGCATGCTGCCCCCTTACCTATTCCCCTCTGGCCGTTTCCCCCTTCATCGCGCCCCTCCTCTTCAGGTGCGGCTGGGGCATCAACCTGTGCGCCCCAGTGGGGCACCGAGCGGGCGTTGCTGGTGATGGGCCCGGCTGAGGTGGGTGCGGAGGAGCTTGGGGTTTTGGTGCATGGGTTGTGCGTGGTGGGGACCAGCAGCGGTACCCTTGCTTGCATCTGTCACCTAATTATGTGTGTGTTAGTTGTGTCGTACTGCTAACCGTATTTTGGCCTCCCGCGCCCTTCCCCCGCCTTGTCCCTTTTCCTTAAGGTGCACTGCTGGGTGCAATTCCTCCGCACCCAGCTGCACCCAGCCGGGCGCCGCCGCTGCTGGCCAGTTGGCTAGCGGCGGCGGCGGCGGTGGCGGCGGCATAGAGCCGCAACGTCAGCTATCATCGTCTTCGCCTATGTCGCCTTCTCGCCGTCTCCATCACCTTCTTGCCAACAGGCATTTCAACGGGACGTCGCTTCAACGGGCGCGTTCACCGTCGCCATCGCCTCCTTACGGCTTTTCGCTGTCGCAATCCTGGCACAATTTGCTCGTGGGTTTGCATGCACCGGCGATTATTGGGGGGTTACCTGGCGCAATGTGGTTCGGGGGGTTGGCATGGACCGATGCTATTTGGGGGGTTACCTGGCATAATGTGGTTCGGGGGGTTGGCATGGACCGATGCTATTTGGGGGGTTACCTGGCATAATTTGTTTCGGGGGGTTTGCCTGGACCGTTGCTATTTGGGGGGTTACCTGGCGCAATGTGGTTCGGGGGGTTGGCATGGACCGATGACCACAGGGATAACTGGCTTGTGGCAGCCAAGCGTTCATAGCGACGTTGCTTTTTGATTTTTCGATGTCGGCTCTTCCTATCATTGTGAAGCAGCATTCACCAAGCGTTGGATTGTTCACCCACTAATAGGGAACGTGAGCTGGGTTTAGACCGTCGTGAGACAGGTTAGTTTTACCCTACTATTTGGGGGGTTACCTGGCATAATTTGTTTCGGGGGGTTTGCCTGGACCGTTGCTATTTGGGGGGTTACCTGACATAATTTGGTTCGGGGGGTTTGCATGGAACGATGCTATTTGGGGGGTTACCTGGCATAATGTGGTTCGGGGGTTTTCATGGACCGTTGCTATTTGGGGGGTTACCTGGCATTATTTGTTTCGGGGGGTTTGCCTGGACCTATGC
>NW_003307701.1:59157-60782 GCF_000143455.1 Volvox carteri f. nagariensis | reverse complement strand
ATACGCGTAGCGTGAGGATTTGACACTGCTTATGTGGTGACGCCAGGCCCATCTGAGCATCCCAGGTTACGACTTTGCTGTATTACAGCTAAGCTTGGAGACTCAGTCAGAAAGCTTTGAAGGACATCACCTAGAGGACAGGATCTGACAGTATGTACCACGTGAACATCTGAAAGGCTTTGGGCCTGTTTCCCTTGGCTTTTGGTGCCACCTGTTAGTGCCTCTTTCCCCTAAAAGGAAAAATAAGGTCCATGGAAACCATGGCCTTTTAATGATTTTTAGTGGTCTACTAGGGACGGCCCTTTACTGAAGTACTAAAAGTACAACAGGTTTTCGTTGTAACTTGCATCTTTCCACCCTTTTAATGCATAAGGGCTTTCATTATCGGTCACACTTTAGCATTCAGTCCGGAACTCTCAGTACACAGATTCACCACTCGAGAGCTTACTGAATGTCAATTATATCGCGACACCGTTGGGCATAGGGCCCAGCGTGCGTGTTTGAGAAGAAGGCTACAGTGAAGCAGGAGCGGGCGACAACAAGGATACCACTGAGACCTCCTTGACAGGCAAAGGCATTTCTATACTACCGAAAAGAAGATTCGGCATTTCCTTTTGTGTGAGGCCATGTGCAAGGCGTTGCTGAGGCAGGCGAAGCCATATATGCCGCATGCCATTCCAATGCATTTACACTTACGTGCCGGATATGACAAGTGCGGAAAACCGAATCACGTATGCGCTCGCGTATAAAGATGGGCGATTTCTCTCGCGACTTGCGACTTGCGACTTTGCAAGGTGCAAGCCGTACGCAAGAGTGCACTTTGCCTCGCATCCGCAATTTGTTTTGCAACCAGCCATAAGTGTGCAGTCCACACTTGTGCAGGCCCCGCATATTCAGAACCTAAAACAACTTTTGTTAACCTAGCGCAACGTATATCCTTTTGTCAAATCCAGTCAAGGTGGTGTCGAAAGACACCAGATGCGATACACCAGCGTAGCCATCCGATGTACGACCCGTACTATCGTACGGCAAGGTAAAAAGTCGGTGGTCGGTGACCAGCATGAAGGTATCCTGTGCGGTCTCAAGGTACGGCCGCCACTCTTGTAGGGCATTGAGTACACAGAAGCTCTTGCTCTGTGGTGGTGTAATTGACATCGGCAGGTGTGAACTTTTGGCTGGTGTGGGCGACGGGGTGGCCATCCTGTAGCAGTGCACCGCCTGTGCCGTAGATGCTGGCGTCAGTTACGACTTTGGAGGGTTTGGTAAAGTCAGGAAGGTGCAACAACGGGCGTTGATGAGGGCGTATTTAATGCCGTCGAAAGCCTGCTGGTGCAAGTTCTTCCTTCGGTCAGCCGTTTGCTGCCGGTGAGGGCCGTGAGTGGAGTCGCTAGCGATGAGTACCCTTGGGTGAACTTGCGGAAGTAGCTCGCAAGGCCCAGGAAGCCGCACAGCGCCGTCCTGTCTTTTGGGACGGGGTCGTTCTTAACGGGCTCAATTTTTGGGCGGGCCCCCAGCGCGAAGCGCCCAGGGGGGCCCCGACCTGTAGGATTGCCCATGTCCGTGTGTGTGTGTGTGTGTGTGTGTGTGTGTGTGTGTGTGTGTGTGTGTGTGTGTGTGTGTGTGTG
>NW_003307701.1:54103-55339 GCF_000143455.1 Volvox carteri f. nagariensis | reverse complement strand
CAATTTTTCAGGGATCCACCTCAGTCTATACTGGCCTACGAAGTGGCCTAGGAAGTTGACTTCGGGCTTGTTCAGCTCGCACTTTTCGCGCGTTGCACGTTAACACGCCCCTTTGAGGGATTCGAGTACGGCACGCATGTGCTCGAGGTGGCTGGTCGGATCTTTGCTGAAGATGAGGATATCATCTAGGTTGACAACGCAGTAAGCGTCGATGAGCACGGTGTTTATGACCTTTTGAAAGGTCGCCGGTGCATTAGTCAACCCGAAGCACAGCACTTTGTACTGGGACGTTCCCAAGGGTGTCATGAGGCTGGTTTTTGGGATGTCCTCCTCCGTGATGCGGACTTGATGGTAGCCGCTTTGTAGGACGAGGGATGAGGAGATACTCGCGCCCTGGAGTTTGTTGAGGAGGTTGGTGATGTTCGGAAGTGGATACCGGTTTTTATGGTGATTTTGTTAAGAGTGCTAAAGTCAAGGCACATGAGAAGCGAGCCGTCCTTCTTTTGTGAGAAGAGGACGTGCGCACCGAATGGTGACTTCGATTCTTAAATAAAACCTTTGGCCAGCAAGTCAGAGAGCTGCTTTTTCAACTTCGTTTGTCCAGCCGTGAAAGCCGGTATGGCCGGGAGTATGGCGGCTTTATGCCAGGTTCCAGCTCGATGGTGTGGCCAGTGGCGAGGTCAAGCAACATAAACGTGCTCCTCGCCCTCCTCACCCTCCTCTCCCTCCTCTTAAGTGTTCTGCACTAGAACCTCTTTCTGACAGCTCCGTGCTGCTATAACCGTGCAACTTCGCTAGCACCAAAGCCATCGCCTTAGTTCACTCAGGGGCTTCACATGTTCTCATCTCTCGCTACACTCATGCAAAAACTGTTTTTACAGCCCCACGCAATCAAACGTAGCGCAGGTCATGCCTAAGCTAGTCGAAGGCATCGATCTCATTCTTGGCAGCCGCTGGATGCGTGAACACGGTGCAGTACTGGACTTTGGCCAGGACACCTGCATAGTGACACGCCATGGCCGCTCACATCGGCTGCAGAGCCTAAACGAGCCGCTGTCCAAGGGTGCTGCGGTTATGAATGATGTAATTGTGGTTTTACACGCGGCAATGTCACCTATCGCCAACCTGGTGTCTATGAAGCAGATCAAAAAACAAGGCGTGTCTTGTTATGCTGCCTTCACGACAAGCGACGACATCGCCCAATTAAACGCCATGGACGCCACCTCGGCAGCCCCG
>NW_003307701.1:47054-53589 GCF_000143455.1 Volvox carteri f. nagariensis | reverse complement strand
GCAATAGAGAATGCTGTATAGTACCGATAACGCGTTTCAGCCGGGTGAAATATGATGTTTGGTCCGTTACACACTCAAGGCCTGGGAGTTCGAGTTATCATACGCCGTCATCTAAGAATTCAATATGAGATACGCGGTACCTTTTGAGATGAAATTTAGCGCGAGAGGCGTTGATGTGACTTTGGCCTCGGTCAATTGAGGCAGCCAAACTTGTTTGCGCTCTTACAATTTTTGTTGGCTACATGCGAGATACCTTGCAATAGAGAATGCTGTATAGTACCTATAACGCGTTTCAGCCAGGCGAGATATTATGTTTGGTCCGTTACAGACAGAGACACACACACACACACACACACACACACACACACACACACACACACACACACACACACACACACACACGCACACACACACACACACACGGACATGGGCAATCCTACAGGTCGGGGCCCCCCTGGGCGCTTCGCGCTGGGGGCCCGCCCAAAAATTGAGGCCGTTAAGAACGACCCCGTCCCAAAAGACAGGACGGCGCTGTGCGGCTTCCTGGGCCTTGCGAGCTACTTCCGCAAGTTCACCCAAGGGTACTCATCGCTAGCGACTCCACTCACGGCCCTCACCGGCAGCAAACGGCTGACCGAAGGAAGAACTTGCACCAGCAGGCTTTCGACGGCATTAAATACGCCCTCATCAACGCCCGTTGTTGCACCTTCCTGACTTTACCAAACCCTTCAAAGTCGTAACTGACGCCAGCATCTACGGCACAGGCGGTGCACTGCTACAGGATGGCCACCCCGTCGCCCACACCAGCCAAAAGTTCACACCTGCCGATGTCAATTACACCACCACAGAGCAAGAGCTTCTGTGTACTCAATGCCCTACAAGAGTGGCGGCCGTACCTTGAGACCGCACAGGATACCTTCATGCTGGTCACCGACCACCGACGTTTTACCTTGCCGTACAATAGTACGGGTCGTACATCGGATGGCTACGCTGGTGTATCGCATCTGGTGTCTTTTGACACCACCTTGACTGGATTTGACAAAAGGATATACGTTGCGCTAGGTTAACAAAAGTTGTTTTAGGTTCTGAATATGCGGGGCCTGCACAAGTGTGGACTGCACACTTATGGCTGGTTGCAAAACAAATTGCGGATGCGAGGCAAAGTGCACTCTTGCGTACGGCTTGCACCTTGCAAAGTCGCAAGTCGCAAGTCGCGCGAGAAATCGCCCATCTTTATACGCGAGCGCATACGTGATTCGGTTTTCCGCACTTGTCATATCCGGCACGTAAGTGTAAATGCATTGGAATGGCATGCGGCATATATGGCTTCGCCTGCCTCAGCAACGCCTTGCACATGGCCTCACACAAAAGGAAATGCCGAATCTTCTTTTCGGTAGTATAGAAATGCCTTTGCCTGTCAAGGAGGTCTCAGTGGTATCCTTGTTGTCGCCCGCTCCTGCTTCACTGTAGCCTTCTTCTCAAACACGCACGCTGGGCCCTATGCCCAACGGTGTCGCGATATAATTGACATTCAGTAAGCTCTCGAGTGGTGAATCTGTGTACTGAGAGTTCCGGACTGAATGCTAAAGTGTGACCGATAATGAAAGCCCTTATGCATTAAAAGGGTGGAAAGATGCAAGTTACAACGAAAACCTGTTGTACTTTTAGTACTTCAGTAAAGGGCCGTCCCTAGTAGACCACTAAAAATCATTAAAAGGCCATGGTTTCCATGGACCTTATTTTTCCTTTTAGGGGAAAGAGGCACTAACAGGTGGCACCAAAAGCCAAGGGAAACAGGCCCAAAGCCTTTCAGATGTTCACGTGGTACATACTGTCAGATCCTGTCCTCTAGGTGATGTCCTTCAAAGCTTTCTGACTGAGTCTCCAAGCTTAGCTGTAATACAGCAAAGTCGTAACCTGGGATGCTCAGATGGGCCTGGCGTCACCACATAAGCAGTGTCAAATCCTCACGCTACGCGTATGTAGGCTTGCCCACCTGAACAATTGTCTAACTGTGTTGTGGGTGTGGGTGGGGGTGCTGCAGCCTATGCTGCGACGGGACTTGGCTGATGATACATGGTACGCGCACAGTGAGTTGAATGAGGTGCGATTACCGATGGGATGCTTACAAGGAGCAAAGCGAACTGATGAGTTGTGCTCGTGTAATAAACTTCACACTATAAAAACGTTCGTCGTCTTGTACCTGGTTTGTGCCTTGGTGGCCGAAAGGCCGATTTCTTCGCCAGGTTTGCCTGGGATGTATTCGGGTAATCCTGGGATGCGTTCACAAAAGCCTGAGCCTTGTTGTCCGAAAAGACAAACACGGCAAAACAAGCAACATAAACCTTTGCGTCCGGTAGCTTCTTCCAAAATTCTCCACCACGCGACCTGCAGGATGCACAGCGGAGGTTCTGACCAGCTATAGCCGAACGTTTGGGTGTACTACTTATGAAGCAACCACACCCAATTGTGCAACCTCCTCCCTCCGTTTCCAAAGCGCCCACAAAGCGGCCCATGACGCTAATGCAACCATTGACAACATGTAGCTGTAGAGGCCAGCCGTTGAGGACCGTTGAAAGTACCAGCACCGTTTGCGGAGCAAGCAACTTAACCTAATGTACCCGAAAGCCCAGTTTCAACATGTGCATGTAAAGCTATTAGCGATCCTGAGTCTTCCCTCGAGTGCAGATAGGCACTCAAGAGGCACAACACTGCAAAAGCTTCACTAACCCATTTTTCCACCCTTTTAATGCATAAGGGCTTTTACTGTCGGTCACACTCGGACATTCCGTCCGGAACTCTCAGTACACAAATTTACTACCCGAGAGCTCTCACCCCTTGCTGACTGTCAACCATATCGCTGTTGGGCCACACTTGTGCAGGCCCCGCATATTCAGAACGTAAAACAACTTTGGTAACCTAGGGCAACGTTTATCCCTGATCAAATCCAGTCAAGAAGACACCGAATGTACGACCGATGTAACCCTTGTACTATTGTACGACAAGGTAAAAGGAAAGTCTATATACGCACAAACACAGATCGGTTTTGTAGTAGAAGACGAAAAACAGTATATTTTCGCCTGCTACGCAAACCGGCCAGTGCCATTTCCTTGTCAATGTCCTTCCACGGAACTCCCGCTGAGTACCTTGGAGGTCATATCAATGAGGAGGCTCGCTTGAGACAGCTTCGCTTGCAGTATGGCCATGTCAACATGTACCCTAAAGTAATATCAGTATTGAAGTAAACGCACGTATGTAAATGGCAAACGCAGGCGTGGAATCTGTTTTTGACTTTCCGCCGTACTGCAAACGCGGAAACGCGGATTCTCTTTCCGCACTTTCGTCATTCTAGGCTCTCTGCGGAAAGTGGGAAGAAACCTATTTCCACAGGTTTCCGCTTCCGCACGTTTCGGTATCGGCTAGATCCCTGGTGTAAAGTGGGCCCAATGGAAAGTGAAATTCATATATTTCTATAGTAAACTTGTAAAATTTCTTAGCCGCTGGCCAATGGAAAGACCCCATTAGAGCGTTACCATGGGTTTGCCGAGCATGACCATATCGGGTGCCGGCGGACCGGGCGCCGTACACGCTCGTCCAGCTGGGCGATTTGACCTGGCAACTCACAGATTGTTACAGCAGAGGAAGTGCAAGCCGCTCTCCAGGCGGCAGCCCCGGGCCGTGCTCCGGGTCCCGACGGAATACCGGTGGAATTATACCAGCGTACTAACTGTGCACCCTTACTAGATAGGGGAACTAGATAGGGTCCCGACTGGCTTTCTAGACGGCATTATTTCCTCTTTTTTTAAAGCGGATGACCCTACGGTGCCGGGAAATTATAGACCCATTACGCTGCTTGGTACAGACTATCGAACTCTCGCACGTGTTCTCAAGCAACGCCTATTGCCGCTGTTTAACCGCGTCATAGACACGGAGCAGACAGCCTTCCTCACGGGCAGGCGAATCGCGGATAGTGTGCTCCTCTTACAACTGCTGCCCGCGCTTCTCCGTATGGAGCGCCGTACTTGTGTGGCAGCTTTCCTTGACTTCTACAAAGCCTACGATACCCTAGATAGAGACTTTCTGTTCGCGTGTCTGGATGAATTGGGGGTAGGTGTGGGCTTTATTGCTTGGGTTCGACGTCTGCATACTAGTACGCAATCAGCGGCGATTGTCAATGGCTACCTTTCGTACTGGGTTCTTATAGCGGCTGGCGTCAGGCAAGGCTGTCCGCTTGCCCCCATCCTATACCTTGCGCCAGCACAAGCATTACTAACTTGGCTTCAATATCAACAAATCGGCATAAGTTTGCGTGACATTCACCTCGCTGCGTCACAGTATGCGGATGATTGTGGTGCCTTTTTACGTCGCCTAGCGGACATTCCCCGCTTCAAAGCTGTCATGGATGTTTTCCACGCAGCCTCGGGACAACGACTCAACAATCGCAAGGTTGAGCTCTTGCCGCTTGGCACGTTCACCCGCAATACAAGACCGGCAGACTTACCACCAGCGAATGCTATTGGTAATCATTTAATCATACCGGTTACTAACCTAACGCATATGGCGAACTCTGTGGGTAACGAACAAGTAGCAGACGAGGTTGAACAGCAGCCTGTTGTAGGTTCAGTAGTTGGCGATTTCAGGGTGCTCTCAGTAGCTACAACCCTAGGGATTCGCGTCGCAGATAGGCCCTCGCTCGAACAGCAATCGGTTTCGCTTTCTCCTGTGAGGAATAGCTTGCAGTTAGTCGCTGGGATGCATTTATCAGCTTTTGGTCGAGCTTTTGCGGTATCAGGTTATAGCATTAGTAGAGTCCTGTACCACTTGGAGTTTATGGGGGCACCTAGCAACACCTCGATGAATAACCTGCTGGGAGACTGTGCGGCCGTTATTGACAGGCGTCAACCGCCATCTGTGCGGGACAATGCTGAACGAAGACGGGCCCCGGGTGTGGGAGTCGCATACATGCCGTTTCCTCCTGCCATTGGAGGTTTCGGTCTTATTCCTCTGCACGAACATCTGCGTGCACGGTTTGCCTGTTTGTCCTGTCGTGCAATCCTTGGTATGGCTGGTATGTTGGAAACTAACCCCATGTGGACTCGGGTATTACTGGCAATATTGCGTCATATCCACCCGGCGGCCCACCCATTATGTCTGTTGGCCGTTAGGGGAGATGTACGAGATGGCCGTGTCACTACTATCCTGGGTAGGCCTGTGCCGAATGATTGCCCGGCATTAACACGAATTCTATCAGCTATGACTTCCCTACCACAACCTGTCCTTCTGGATGCGCAACATCTAGCTCCGGGTCCTTGGTGTTACCATATCCCTCTTTGGGGAAACCCTTTGCTAAATGACGCTCAGTTGGACGAACATTTTGGTGATCTTAGAAATTTGCGTGGGTTAGATACCGTAGGTATGGCCGTACGGTGCCACACAGCTATGTCGTCTACGTGGAATTTGGTGCGCATGGTCGGTGCACAAGGCCTTACTGAGGCGCAACACTTTCATTGTACGAATCTGTTTCGTACTATCGTGGTACGGGGCATATTAGGGCTTACGCCGAGGCATCCCCTGCCGGCATCGTGTCAGTCGGGGGCGACTGCCATAACGCGTATATCGCAACTTATCGACCGCCTACCCCCGCAATGGACCATAGCGGCGATAGTGGCTATTAATGACAGAAACCATGAAATACCGCCTCCGCAAGAGGCCTGGAAAAGAATTGTCAAAAGCTTGGGATGGAGATTTGGTCAAGTGTTACTGCATTTCTCTCAAGTAACGGTTAAGTTTGCGACGACTTTATTAATGGCACCTTCTTTACGAACGCTTGATATAAACATGAAGATTTTATTTTGGATGCTGTTGATATCGTCTTATCGCCGGAGAACTTGGCCAATACTTTGTTGGACTTCCGTCGTCGCGCATGTGGAGACTTCGGTGGGATAACGAGCATAAAGAAGCCCTTTGGAGGCTGGCTCTTGATGGTTTCCCTGCCTTTCCTATGCATAGGGCGCAACGTCAAAGAGGTATCCCGGCTGCTATGTGCCCCTGTGGTGTACGCATGCTTTGTGGGGATCGTCGGCATCATTTCTGGGATTGTACTGTCGCGTTGGCTCTTCGTGAAGCTCTGCAAAACGAACTTGAGTTCCCTGACCTTTTCAACCGGGCTAACCTGTGGTTGGGCATTCCACCAACCTGGATTTGTGCGTGTGTATGGGAGGTTGTATGCCTTGCGGCCATCAGCTCACTCAATCTCGGTCGCCGTTTGTTGTTTAGGGAAGGTCTCCAGACCAACATGCCTATATCAACGCCATCGCTTAACCGCATTACTTACGAGGTTATCTCTGACT
This sequence comes from Volvox carteri f. nagariensis, assembly GCF_000143455.1. NCBI lineage: Eukaryota > Viridiplantae > Chlorophyta > Chlorophyceae > Chlamydomonadales > Volvocaceae > Volvox > Volvox carteri. The sequence goes on along the minus strand of NW_003307701.1, from coordinate 47,239 downwards.
TTTGGGCCCGTTTAACTGCTTTTGCGGCACGGGACTACTTGCCAAAACATTGGGATCATGTACCTCACAATCACCCTTTCTTATATGTCAATGACGCAGACATGGTTGTTTGCCGTTTACCGATATGCAATGACGAAGTTTGAGGGCGCACGTCGGAGCCTCAATTTTCTGTTTAAGCGTACTAA
>NW_003307701.1:33450-34501 GCF_000143455.1 Volvox carteri f. nagariensis | reverse complement strand
AATTTGGCCAACTCAGCAGTACCCTGCCGATGCAACTCCTGCATCACACGCTGGCCGATTATCCCGGAGCCGAAGACTAGGCGTTTCCTGCTGCAGTTCTCATCCACCTGCATGTCATTGCAACAACCCACAACATGAGAAAGGCTTGTCAGATGGTGTGCAGAACCCATGCCATTGCCACACTCTGTGCGCATCCCTGCTTTTAAAAATGGCACTGATTTCCAGTGATTCTTCCACCGGATTTTCCCCTGTGGGCCTTTAGATATGCACATCCACCCAATATTGCCTGCCCAGTGCAAAGTCACCAGTCACAACACATGGGGCATCTGCTGTAAAGAGGGATCAGCTCCCCTGGCATCTCCCAACTGAGTACTCTTTGCCTGGTGTTACATTGGTGCGAATTGCTAGGAGGTGGGAACTCCCCGGATCGAACCTGGTTGCGAGCAGATCGCACACCAGGCATGATGCAGCATACTCTCACCCCAAAGGTGGATGCCCAGGTGGGCGGGAAGTCTACAAGCTGAGTAAAAACAAAGTCCTCAATCTCGGACGGGGACTGACGAAATGTCACAATAACAAACTAATACACAACCCTACGGGATCTCAAACAACCTAAATCCTACAGGATATGCCCAGGGGTGCCCGAGGACGTTTCCTCAAGGGGGGGAGGAATGTAAGAGGGATCAGCTCCCCTGGCATCTCCCAGTTGGGAGTACTCTCTGCCTGGAGCCACATCTGCTAATGGTCAAATAGAGAAGACCTCACACCTACCTCGACGTGGATCAGTTTGTGGCTGACATCCGGTGCAGCTTCAATGTTGCCTACGGATTTCCACAAGAGATCCATATTAACGGTTGCCACCGCTGCATCAAGCTCCTCCTGCAGTTCGGGGTTGGCTGCGTACTTCAGGACGTAACGTGGGATGCCGCCCCACCGAGCATACAGCTCTGACAGTTTAGCTTTGCTGACCGAAGAGAACATGATGCCACGTGCTGCCTCCAGCTCCACATAGGACCAGGGGCCCATCCATAACCTCAGGCCAGCTTGCTGG
>NW_003307701.1:29691-33400 GCF_000143455.1 Volvox carteri f. nagariensis | reverse complement strand
CAATAAGTTAGTAGTGAGTACGGATCACGCGATGACGTTTAAGCAATAGTCCAGCATGCATGCCGCGTGCGGCTATGGCCAACATGCCCACTTGCGCAAGGCGCTGGCGCACGTGGTCCTCATCCGCCAAGAAAATTTATATACACTTGTACAGGCGCATTTTGTGAATCGCACGCGCGCATCTGCGCGGCAAAATTCGCTCCTGGAATTTTTGGACGATGTACGGATGTTTTATTCGCGAAGTACGACCGGACACATTTGTGCGAGAGGCTGCTTAACCAAAGATGGGGGCCCTTGTGAAGCAGCTGCCCGCGTTTCCAAAGCACGTATGGTGATGTGGAAGGTGCGGAAGTACGTCGGTGAAATATAATGTGAAATATAATGTGGTAGGACTGGAGAGGATAGTGTAGCAGTATAATGTATTGTGAGTGTAGCTGAAGCTTTCATCGTGGGCGCGTCTCGTTGCAAGCTAAGCAACGCGTATACATGACGTGTAGCATCAGTCCTCAGTTCACTTCTTGTAACGAACATCAGCATAGGTCCAAGCCCTCTCGCTTGGAGGGATATATGCAAACAAACATCCTGATAGGTAAACTCGCATGCTACCGAGCATTCAACCGAGCACATGCATGCTTAGTTGAATGGTGAGATGCGACCCCCCTTCATTTCGTGCTCGGCAAGCCTGCCACCGCGTACCGGATATGTTGGCGATGTTACAGAGACGCTGCACCTTGGTTTCTGTGCGCAATGCATACGATGCTCGACCCCGCCGACCAAAACTACACGTGCCCAACTGAAGACACACCGGTGGTTGTGCAGCAGATCTTGAGGCTTTGTTGGCTGAAATCCATCCTGAGAGCTGCACCTCGGTACCTGTGCGCAATGCGTACGCTGCTCGCCCGCGCCGACCAAAACTACATGTTCCCATCTGAAGACAATGCCGGTGGTTCTTAAACAGAATTTGAGCTTGCTGATGGCTCAAGTCCTTCCGTAGTAGCTGCAACACGGCTAACGCAGGCACGGCCGAATGCGCTGCGAAAAGCTGTTCCAAGCCCTCAGCGGCATCCATTTTACTTGCAAGGTTCTGAACGACTTTCGCGATTCTTCTCTTTACCTAATTCTGCGTTGTTATTATTTATTTCGTAAGAGTGTAACTTGAGTTTAGTCGGAACAATGTGCATTATGCGCTGCGCTACCGAAAGCAGGCGCCTTATGGCTGATTCTTAGCCGACCGCTTCATCTTCCGCGGCAGTTTCACGAGCCCAGAGTTGCAAGCTACGCCGTTGGCTTTAGGTGCTTTTATTTACTGCAAAGCATCCACGCAATAGTCCAGCGTGCGGCTATGGCCAACATGCCCACCTGCGCAACGCGCTGGCGCACCTGGTCCTCATCCGCCAAGAAATTTTATATACACTTGTACAGGCGCATTTTGCGAATCGTACGCGCGCATCTGCGCGGCAAAATTCGCTCCTGGCTTTTTTTGGACGAGTGTACTTAGGCTTTATTCGCGAAGTACGACCGGACACATTTCTGCGAGAGGCTGCTTAACGAGCACATCCAAGCTTAATCACAGCTAATTTGCTTGTAAGCTCATGTAATGCACACTCATGGCTGGTATTTTAACTAGACGGACATGCTAAAAAACGCGATGACCACTATCACCAATTCAGACAATCATATTCACTGCCAGCAGTGTTCCTATTGACCATACATACTTTGCACACTTATAATCCACGTTGCAATACTGGTGCGTATGGCGGCAAAAATGGTGGTGTTCTATCGTTCGCGCGTGCGGACCACCACGACAAGACCGTTGACTCTTTCTGCAGCACAGGCCCACACTTGTGGTGCACCTCATTTAACAAGACATCCAGTGACATCCGAGGATTTTTACCCGGAAGGGCGCCTTATTCGCCGGGTGTCACCGTGTTCGGGGTCAAACATCCGGATCTCCCACCCAAGACCCTCGACACTCTTAGGAGAATCTGCTCTGAAAACGAGCAGACTCTGGATAGTGTTGCATAGGTCGTGTGTAGAGCTGGAATTAGCAGGTCGAGACGGAGCACTTAAGCTACTGCCCGACCTTACATTGCAGCCCGTTGGCTGCTCTGCAAGTTTTAGGTCTTGGGTCCGGAGCAGCGATAAGTGCCTGGATTTTTTGATAGGAATATTTTTAGCTTTGCTGGCGGCTTCTCGTGGTCCCCAATTTGCTCCGCCTATGTACGCCTGTTCGTCCGCCTCCTTGCATCTAGGCTGCAGCTGTGTGCCATATCCTTAGGTTTAGGTTTCTAAACAAGGCATGTTTTGGTGCGGCAACCTTGATAATTGGGCATTCACAAGTGATTGGTGAAGACATGTACGCTTGCGTGTGTAGACAGGCGCAGGTGAATGTAAACGTGGGTTACCCTGTCTGTTACCCATCAGTAGTGTATTACCCCGACCCCTTTGTTACCCCTCGGTAAGGGGTTACCCCTACCCCGGGGTTAGGTTACCCACCTCCCTTCGTACATAGCCACATGGGTAAACCCCTAGCCCTACGCCCTGGGTTACACTTAAGGGGGGATTACCCCCCGTTTTATGCCATAGGGCAATAAGAACATGCTAAAAATATGACACAGTGCTCATGCTACCATAGCCAATGGACCCCTGATATGATGCTGCAAGTCCAAGATGTCATGGGGCTAAAAAGTGCTAGGAAAGAAAAATCATTCCAAATGTTCAACAAGCCGGGATGTAAGGGGGGTTGGCTCAGCAGCCCCAGGGCAGACCGAACCACATGAGGAATACACGACTTGACACCACAAACCACATTTAAATATCAACCATGCTAAATGTTTATATACTACTAAACATAACGAATCCACAAGTACATGGTTGCTGTCCATGCCCAGCTGGATTTGCCGGTGGACATGCATGAAACATGCACACCTCATCCTCTACCTCCCCAAACTTTCTTACCACACCTCCAGATGTGCAGGCTATGGCAATATCGGACACAAGTTGATGTCTGGTACAGTGGACCTTGCAACAACCCATCACGTGCCAAGCTACCGCAAACCCTACACTATGTAAATGTACTCACGTTGTAGTTTGAGTTGCGAGGAGATGATGCCATGACTGTGATTGCCACCTTGGACGGAGGCTCCACCGCATCACACAAGAACCTGGTCAGCAAACACCAAAATGAGTAGGTCACACCATGATTGCCATGATTGACAGAAAATAGATTGGCATGCAATACTTTGCACAACGTACCATGTACTCGGATCCCTTAGCTCTTCTCGAAAAGCTGCAGTGGAGGTTGCCTCAAACACACCGTTGGGTGTAAACAGCAGCACAGAGTCCAGCACAGACTTGCTACACCACACGACGGTTTTGCCCTGGCATGCCAGCCGATAAAGCAAGTAGTCCAGGAAAGTGCTCTTGCCAATACCTGCATCGAACAACGAATGTTACTCTTCTTGAAGCCTCAGTGTTGCATTAAAATACCCCAGGCAAGGAGCTTGGCAATTCCAAAGCCAATGCATATTCCCAGCTTCACCATCGCCCATTTCCCAGAACAGTTTAGCTCCCGCACTCAAACCCATCAGCTTGCCTGGCGTGCCGCGAATGAGGACTTGGCGGGAGGGGGGATCAGACTTGCCCACAGATGCAAAGATTTTCTTACACAGGGTGTGGTAGCATGGGCGAACAAGCAAGTCGTGGAATG
>NW_003307701.1:26418-29641 GCF_000143455.1 Volvox carteri f. nagariensis | reverse complement strand
CCCCCAACTGAGGCTGGTGCAGAGCAGGCAAAGACCAGCCGCCGCCGTCGAGGGTCAGCTGATCCACGGATAGGCAGTGAGTGAAGTAAGTTGTGCTCTCAGGGTTTTGGTTTTGGGTTTTGTTCAGAGTTGGGCACTAGCTAATGTTAAAACCCTGCAGCTGATATGTGTATTGCCACCTATAGCTATCCTCCCGGTTTCTGTCGTATGACAGTTATTAAGCATAACCTTAAATTTTGCCATTTCTTTTCCGTGCATGCAAAACAGGTCTGGACTCTAGAGTCCCCGTGGTGGGAGACCTCGGATTAATCAGATATCGGAGAAATATTTGATTATCCGATATTTGATTATCGGAGTCAGGAACTCGTTTAGTGAGACATGTGTATGGAGCCGTACATCAGATCATACGGAACTGAATCTGGGGGCTGGGTCTGATTTCCTTTCTCTTGATATGATGACGTTGGTGTAATTAGCGAGTTTATACACACCCCGAGCCTGGGGCCATGGGCGGGCTCTACAGCCCTGCAAGGCTTGTGTTGGTGAGGCAATCTTTACAATTGTACACTCGAAGTGTTTGGTGAACATGTATGTTTGTATGTGTAGACATGTGAGCTTGATACAGGCATATGCATGGATGGAAGTGTATAGAGAGGCATGCAAATATTTTTTTACATAGGCGAAATAGGCATACGTGCTCACATAGATGGATGAGACAGCTGTGATAGCATGTGTAGGCAGGTTGGACAGGGACATGCTTACAATCCATTGACACCAGCATATGGCCCGGCATACGGACAAGGAACACTTGTAAACACGGGTTACCCTGTCTGTTACCCCTCAGTACAATATTACCCCTACCCCTTTGTTACCCCTTGGTAAGGGGTTACCCCTACCCCTTTGTTACCCCTTGGTAAGGGGTTACCCCTACCCCGGGGTTAGGTTACCCACCTCCCTTCGTACATAGCCACATGGGTAACCACTTACCCCTACCCCTACCCCTAACCCCTGGGTTATGCTTAAGGGGGACACAACCTGTCGTACCGTGTTACACAACTTGTGTATTCATATGGGCAGTGCTACAATGTCATCTAATTCGAGTTTGAATATGTGGGGATAGACGAACTCCTGGAACGGCTTCAAACCCCAGAATGTGATCTGTACTTACTTTGTGCAGCATTGTGTACGAGTATATGAGTGGCCTATTAGACAGGAGCCCTACCGTGTGTTGGCTTAGTTAGGAACGACACATCTTGTTGCCGGTTGGTGCACCTGCTGACTGTTGGGGTGACATGGTTCAGAACAGTTCGGAACCTATGCATTCTCTAGGGTCAGAGGATGAGGAATATTCATCTGCTGTGATACAATAGATTAGATACTGGCAAGTACTGGTTACACCAGTAAAAAAACGCAGTGACACATGCCATTTGGTGCTATAAGGTGATAAATCGTTATGGTTGTTGGTGCATTAGAAACTACAAATAATATTACAATTAAACTAATTAGAATTCTAATGAGAAAGTTAGAAGACCCCTTTAGAACAGATTAGAACGTTCTAATGTCGTACACCCATTAGAATGGCTATTCAGGCCGCCTCCGCAGCTGATTTACATCCGGCAGAACCGGAAGGCCTTGCAGATGGAGCGGTGTGGGATGGATGAGGAGGTGCTGATGCAGCTGCTGGAGGGGCTGGACGTGCAGGGGGAGTGAAGGAAGGGGCCGTGGAAGCCTTGGGGCAATTTGCATGAGTTGATGAGGATTTTGCTAGAAGTTTTGGGGCGACAGGTTTGGCATGTCCAGACTGTGTGTTGGGTGTTGCTTTGCAGACAATTAGGACTGGACTCTTGGACTCTTGGTTCAGGTACCAAAGATGTTGGGAAGGCGTACGCAGAGACAGTTTAAGACAGTCTAAGACAGTTTAAAGGCGAAATTAGTGACCCAGAGGTCACTTCGACCGGGGGTTTGGCTGAGAAGTCCTGCTTACGGGTGTCGTAGCCCCGTAAAAACCGTTAAAAACACCTGGGTTAGCATCTGCCGTAACCATGGTGAAACTCCGAAGTGAAAAGTCCCCCTCCCTGAGAAGTTACCCCAGGTCTTCTAATATTATTTCTAACGTTCTAATTAGAAATAATATTATAATTAGTAGAGAACGCCTGAAATTCTAATAATTTCAACAACCCTATAAGTCGTAGAACTGACAATGTGATAAAGTGGCCCAGAAGCCTCCCACTCTGTAACACTACATTACATGCCATTTTGATACCTACATACTGCCAGTCATCAGCAGCCATCTGAACATGTGCACACTTTTACTCATCTCCCCAACCCAANACAACAGTACATACTAAAACATCTAGCAGACACTTCCCTCAGAAACTGCACCAGATTGCCTATTTGGGCAACCCCGCAGCTTGCCTAACCAACTAGCAATTGACATCAGCAGCATTCCATGGCTAACGAAAGGGGCTACTACCACTGCATCAATAAGGACAGTAGTTCGCACACAGTAGCTCAACAAAATATGAAGATCGTGGCCATATGTCCAAGGTGTCCACAAAGCTGTCCCTTCACCCAGCACAACAATTGTTGCGGTGAGGATGCATCAGGTGCGTCTGTATTTTTTTCGGTCGTCTATATCCTGAAGACCCGTCTATTAGACGAGTCATCTACAATAGTTCGTCTAAAGTCGAGTCGTCTATACATGTCGTCTATAGTCGATTCATCTATTGTAGACGAAGAATAGACGATGGGTAGACGGTGAGAGGAGTTCAATATGCTGGAGAGTGTCTGCTTGGGTTAAACCATGCCGCTGAGCTGATGTCTGTTCTGCATCAATGTTGGCAAGGTTCTGGCAGGCTAACACTGCCTGGCATGTAACGATTATCGCCATACTTACAAAACCCCAGCACATGCTGTGGGGACCAGGCAGTGCCCAGCCTCTCCCACTTCCTTACCACAAAACTGTAGCAGTTTGAGATAATTGGGCAGACTTCAGTGAAGCCCACCCCTCATCGACAAGCCCACAACAAAGGCTCGTCATGGTCCTTTATAACTGCAATGTCTGGCAACTTCCCAGCACAGGCCGGCTGGTTTTGAAAACTCTCACCAGCACAGGCTGTGATGAACAGCCATTCCAACCAGTGATTTTTTTTTCATTTAGGGGGGGTCTCAATTTATTCCAACCTAAGTAACAAAGTTGCTAGCGTCGCCGTAATGTATTCCTTAA
>NW_003307701.1:17341-26149 GCF_000143455.1 Volvox carteri f. nagariensis | reverse complement strand
GCCCGCTTGGCACTGCGAGCGCTCGGGTTGGGCGCCTCGCCGCATTCATTGTTGTCGAGCTGATTGGGTGACAGCTTGCGCTTATGCTGATCACAACCGCCATGGAAGGCAGGGGTAATGGCGCCCGTGTCATCGGTCGCCGCTGGCAGCAACACCATTGCCGATGCATTACCGACAACAGCACCGCCATCCCAAACGCCTTTATCAGGAAAACTTTCAGGCTTATCTTGCTGTTTTGGTGTTTGTTCGGCGTTCAAGTCGTTGCCTTTTGCGTGTTTGGCTATGTAAGGACCGGTCATACATTCTGCTATGCCGCTGCTATGTCTATAGACGACTGGGTATAGACGGTCGTCTATGGGTCGTCTATTAGACGGTCGTCTATATCGTCTAAAAAACTCTTCTATAGACGAGCCGTCTAAAACTCAAAATAGTTCGTCTATAGTCACGTGGAAAAATTACAGACGTGCTGCTGTGCAGGTCTTAGTACGTGTGCATGACACCTTCACTTAATGCTATCAATGCCACTGTAGCAAGCTACATTTCCCTTAGAATATTTCAACGATTACTTTTAACAATAATTGTTAATTCGTTAATGATTCGACTCAAGTTTTGTACATGTTACGAGCCACGTCACATGCATCGAACATGACAGTTGTTCATAAGCAAACCTAACGGGCTGGGGCCCTGGGCCCCACCAACATTATCCTAGTACGGCAAGACCGTGGTAGGGAATCTCCGGCAGGTAGGCCGAGATATAAGCTACCCGGGCGGGGTGCTCTGGCCAGACACTGACGTATCACATCTACTAGGTGTTCGGAGTTCAAGACTCCGCTGCCGCCATCTCTGATTGTTTCGTACGTGTCTATGTATGCTAGTGCTTGCCGCTGGGTTGGACTTATTCCTACTCCGGCAAGGACAGCCAACACCATGCTTCCGCTTATCCAGTCGACCCGCCAGGTGAGCAACTGCTACAGCCACGCAGAATGTACAACCAGGTGTTGGCTGACCGCTCATGCTTTTTGGGGTCGGGCGGCCAGGCAGCCTCTCGCTCCTCACAGGCCTTCCTCTTCTTCGTTCCTGCCCGCACCTTAAACTTGTTGTAGATGCTAGGATCCACCACAAATTAAAGGCTGGGTTGGCGGCCCTCCTGGCCCGGAGCAGAGATGCCGAGTCACTTGAACACGTCTTCGAGGTCATCAGCATTAATTTCCTTCATAGCCGACACAGTCATCTGGAAAAGGTACATTGCCGGCACCATAAGAGCATCAATGACGGGGAAGTTGGAGGACTTGGGCCTCAAGTATGTGTCCATCGTAGTGCTCATCATACCATGGACCTCGTTGTCTGTGAAGATGTTATACTGCTTGCATTCCGGGATATCCAGCTTCTCCTCCTTGCCCCGCTCCAGAGTCTTCGGGTCCAATGGCAACACATCGAACTTGCCGCCAGTCGCCAGTGCAGCATGCATGACTGCCTCAAAGAGGTAGCCCTTTAACACCTTCGCTGCCATTTAGCAGAGATATCAATTTCCCCCCTTTCACATTTCCATGCCCGTTCGGCAAACTCGACAGCCACCCATTTGGTAGCAAAGTTTAGGTACTGCACCTCGAACTTGTCGTCAACCACAATATGGATCACGCAATGGCCGACCGAACCTATCGTGATGGGAGCAACCAGGGAGGCAGGCCAGGTCATAGGTGTGTTACAGGTGAAAGGCAGGTACAACTTGCCAAGAAACGAGATGTCTGCAGCAATATGAACATGGAAGGACACAAGAGCTCAGCAGCAATGCAAACATACAGAATCAGTTTCCACTGGATAGAAGGATCATCAACATCAAAACTCAGGCAATGCAGGCGAAAACTGGGCAACGACCTTAAATGACATGAGGCTCAGACAGAGGACTAGCTACACTACAGTGCTTCACCTGAGAAACGTTGCTTGCATCTATGGCGCTGATCAGTGGCTCCTGCAGCTTAGACAACATCCAGTTGGGGTTCTTCAACGGCTGCTCAAGCACATACCGTGCTACACCGCCATAGTAAATGTAGAGTTCCTCCACGGTCGCCTCTGGCACTGCACTATACATCTTGCTGCGGGCACATTTATGGTGCGAGGGAAAGCAAGTAACAACTTTTACTGTTTACACGTGGGACAATTGGCAACAAGTACAGTTTAGTTAAGGGCCTAGCTCCCACACCACCCATCCCACACCCAGCACCTGCGGCAGTCAAGCAGCTCCTCAAGCTCCCAGAAAGGCATGTACCAAATCACAGCTACTGCCTTCCTCATCTCCTGCAGCCCGAGGGAGGGAGGGGTGACAGTCCTTCATTCTGATCTTCCTAGTTCATAAGGGACAAATACCTTTAGATGGCAACTTATGGGCGAGTAGTCCTGGATGCTGCATGCCAGGTGCACAAGCAAGGTCAGTGTATGACGGTACGCCTTCTAGTTCCATCTGGGCCCAAGATGCCTACCTTCATGGTCGTTTTCTTGGGTGAGGTCAACAGCACGATGTGTGCTGCAGGGGCGGTGTCTGGCGACACCCCGTCGGCGAGTACCTGACAGGTAAGGTAACAAAGTGTCAAGGACATAATGAGCCCAACGAATCTGCTGGACGAAGAGCAGACCACGGCCTGTAAGCACATCATCAGCCCCCTGTTAGGGCACATGTATGTATGTATTAGATTACACTGTGGTTTATGTTATAAGAATTACTAGTTTCATTCCAGGGAGTACAAGATGCCCAAAAAGACAGGCGCGAATTTTACCGCGTGGAGCTTTGGAAGTGAAACCAAAACAGCCTCTCACTTTAAAACGCCTTCATTTGCCGCCGGTCTGAGACTTACAGGAAGCTTGACCAGCCACAACTGCGCGTAAAGTGTTGTGTTTAAAGCTTGGAAGAGCACAAGTAGTCACCATGGATGCCGTCGATAATCCCACTGGCGCAGCTGTGGATGGCAGCGGATGCCGCTTTGCCACGGCTGCCAACCCCCTTACGGAGGACAAACCGACAATACTCAAGGCCAGCACCACTTCAGGCACCGAAACAAGTGCCATTACCGCCGTTGTCGATGACACTTCTGCGGGCTTGTCCAAGGCTTTTGATGGATTAGACAGGGTTCCCACTGAAGCTTACGGGGATCAGAAAAATGTTGCCTCCGCTGTCATGGCCGGTGTCGCAGCTGAGGCGAGGTCATTGCTCGGCATATTCTCTCACCCTCATACTACGTCTGTCAAGGCCTGGCCTGCTCGCCTGGACGGCACCATCTGCTTTCCAGAGCTTGACGACCCGGACTTCACCGTGCCAGGGCTGGGTGATAAGGCTCCGATAGCCACTACCCTGGGCCTAGGCTGTCTGCACGGCTTGCAGCACCTGGGCTTGCTGAACAGGGTCCGCTACCTCAGCGTGATCTCCGGTAAGTTGCAGTTGCTGGCTAATGTTCCTGCTCCATACAGGGACTCAGCATCACACACACGCACATTGTATCCCTGCTCATCTCATGTGACAGTGTGCGTGTTGAATGCAGTCGGCCAAGTGGCTGGTTTGACTAGCTAGGTAGCTGGCTGTCTACCTACTTGACTAAGTAGGCCTGGTAGGCGATCAACATAGGCACATGCACAGTTCTCCTTTCAAATATATATCATCCAGGCCGGGGTTCACCTGGAAGCGAGGGTACATGTGGGACAGGTGAAGAGATGACGTAATGCTTGCTTGTTGGCCTGGAAGGAGATGTATGTGTATACATGTGTGTGTGTGTGTCTGTTGCATCTCGGTTGCATTACTCAGAGAGGTGTAACGAGCCCACCAAACAAGCCAGGTAGGGGCACGCCATCCACGGCGAGACGCCACATGGTCTCCTTGTTCTCATTCTCCCAGCACACCCCATGCCATAAACGTGCCAGGGTTGCCTGAAAGCGACTAACCTCGAGCAGCAGGGTAGTCACACCTACCTCCCGTTTGGCCCACCGGTCTCAATCCACAATCGTACAACCACCGATTAACTGAATCCCCACTAAGACTCCGAACCAGATTCGATGGGACATGGTTGGCGTGCCCCGGTCCCGGAAGGCCACGGGCCACCCATACATGTCAGTAACAGGGGGCGGTGTTGGCTAGGCTAAATGGGTCGAAATGGGTCGGAATGAAGGCGTCGTGTTGTAGCCCATCCTCAGACATTATGAAATGCTTTTTCCCATACTCTTAGTGTTTACAGCACCAGTCAACAGCAGCTGCACACCCTCGTTGTGGGTTTCCCTACCCTTACACCTACTCCACCACGAAATAGCATGTCAGTCAGCACCGCCAGCAGCCGCTGCTGGATGCTGCCACCACCACGACTGGGCACCGCCACTCCTGAGCCCAACCTGCCACTCCGCTGCACGCACTCTCAGTTGAACCTACCCACCCACACAACCAGCCAGGCGACCAGAGTATGCCGCGGTCGGGTCAACACAGACACACACAGCAGCCCTGCCTCCCATCCTGGCGACAGGCTAGCTTGCTCTGGCCACCCGTCGCCACACCGGGTACATCGTCAGCCGGACGCTGTATGCTCAGGTGGCTGCTCCTGCAGCCCCCGAGGTTGCCGACAGGTCCGACAGGATGCTGCATATGACTGCAGTGGGCACCAGGATGGCTTTGTTTGTACGGGTGTCAGACCCGACCACCATGGCCACAAGCTTGCCGGTGTCGACCGAGAAGCAGCCGCCGCCTGAATCACCGACACCCGCAACAATGTCACCACGGATGTGGCTGTGCACATCTGGCTCGGTCACCACCACCATGCCGTGGCTGATGGATGTGGCGTCCGCTTGCGCCTGCGTGGACTGGCCGTGGACGTAGTACTTGTCGCCAGCCGAGACACCAAAGTCCAGCACCGGGGGCACCAGCTTGCGCTGCACCTGAAGGTCAATACCAGTGAAGCAACATCACAGGCGGCTGACTATGTTGCGAATTGTGAGTGCTTTAATGCTCCAGCTTGAGCTTGCATGGACCTTGACTTGTGGGAATCTAGGCAAGGAAAGGGCTTGGGGAGGAAAGGTGCAAGGGTGCTACATGTGCAGAAGTAAGCTCAATTGCCGCTACTGTAGGCTTAACCGACCCGCACACTGGCACACCTCGAGGATGGCAACGTCTTGGATGGGCTTGATGCACACCACCGTTGAGTCCACCAACACCCTGCGGTCCGCGTCGGGGCAGTGCACGGCAATCTGCGAGCAGAGTGTTGTTGCATGAAGCTTACAAGCATTGCGCAAGGCGAGGTGGTAAGAGGGCCAGAGCCATGCACAGCACAAGAGGCATGCCTGCCTGCATGATTGGTCGTGCTAAGAACAGCAGCGCTCTGCGGCAGCAGTGCTATAATATGAATGCCGGGGTGTTGCTATGTTGATACACATGCGCAGTTGCACCAGCAACAGCCCAAGTCAAATACCATTCATAAGGCAGCAGCTCAAGTCAGACTCCATACACGAAAATCGGCAAACTGCCTCATGTGGAGCTCCTACTCTTTTGATGCCATGCACACCTGCATCTGTTGCCCAAGCGTCCAATTTTCATGCCTGCCATGCGCGAACGTTGCCACGTGGTGCGGCCCAACCACCGTGGCCGCCTCCTTGTACGGTGGCGAGTTGGGGGGCTCCACCACCAGGTGGGCGGCATACTTGGAAGAGTAACACGCGCGCGCCCTGATGGTTGCCGTCATGTCAGTCCCACCTGCTGCATCTGCGTCTATTGCAAACACAAACAAGCAAACAGAGGTGCTCGTCGGGAGCCCAGTTGCAGGCCCAAAGCAGCACAGTGAAATGACGAACCCAAGAAACTCCCAACCCAGTCTAGGAATGCGCTGAGCTTCCACAAGCAGCTAAGTTTGCCGATGCATGCCTGTTTCGATTGCCTCCTTCAGGGTGTTACGTTGCCGGAGATTAAGTAAATTCGCCGGAGATTAAGTAAATTCGCCCGTGCGCTGAACGCCTTGTTACCCTTCAACTACACTCACAATATACCGCTGCACTATTCTCTCCACTCCTGCCACATCATGTTTCACCGACATACTTCGGCATCTTCCACATCTATATACTTAAGTACGCGGCCAGCTGCTTCACCAGGACCCCGGTGTTTTGGGTTCACGAAAATGGCCACTGGTATTACGGTTGGTCTCAGGATGCTCCAAACCGTAATATACGGTATTTGACGCTTTACACTTTACACTTTGCGTAACTTATAGCCAGTTCACATGCTACGTTATGTTGAGACTTTTTGGGAAAAGTGGTCGGTTCGGACATGGTAACGGTACGTTACCGGTAAAGTGGACGAAAAGTCTAAAGTGAACCGGGGGGGTTGAATTTCGACCCCTCGTACCGTTACCTGAATTGCGTCGCCAATTTCGCGAGTTATAACAAACAGCCAAGCCCAATCGCTTATAAAGACCACATATTTGACAAATTGTGCGCACTTTGCACTCCGACCGAATTTCTACTCACACCGCTGCAGTTTATTTTGGAAAATGAACAAGGACAACACCACTCGTGTTGCTCGCACGCGCACGACCGCTTACATAGCCAATATGTAACCCATTGTAGTATCAGGGCTGAAGCCATCCCCGAAATGGCAAGTCGGCCGCACTTCCGGCGGCATGGGCCATGCCACGTCGGCCCACACACTCAAGCACTGCCATTGAGAATTGAACATATCCTCAAGGTTGTCAAAAATTTCATCCATAGCAGCCGCTAAGGCAAACGCCATCGCGGCTCGCGCGGGATGCAGTGCCATTGCAGTAGGCAGGGCTGCCAATAACCCGTCAATTATATATTGCGATTCTAAGGGGATGTGCTGAAGTTTTGGCCATTGAAAGACATAAAAATGGAGATGGTTTACACAGCTCGCGCCAACGAACACAACGTTGTCGTAATGTCCCATGTGAACTGGGTGACTTTCAGGCCCACTTTTCCAAAAATGTTTTCGCAACGTAATGTAGCATGTGAATCCAGTATTACGGTCCAAAAAGTCTATTACACCGTAAGTTTCCACCCCTAAATGAAACGGCACACCAAGCCCACAAAACCTGTTCCCCCCCTTCCCATGTCAGGCACAGTAGGCTCACCTGCAGCAGTGTTGCTGGTGCCAGCATCAGCGCCTGCAGGCGGCAGGCCCACGGCAGGGTGAGCAGGGTGGGTCACTGGAACACCCACGCTGTACAACATGAGCAAGTCGTCAAACATAACATCGATGCAGCGTGCACGCACACGGTCGCCAGACAACATGCAGAGCGTTGTCTGACGACCAACGTGCAGGGGGGCCACTATCACAATGGGGCGCACAGCTGCACCCTACCGTGCAGCTGTGCACGGTAGGGTGCAGGGTGCTGTACTTTTTACAGCCGGCGGTAAAGCGTCCACATGGCACACTCTCCCTAAGAGGTTACAGCCTCGGGTGACAAAGCTTTTAGTCCTGAAGGCGACACACCCTGCCACATATACGCTGATGTTGAAACTTGAACGAAGCCCTGAAAACGAACTGTGACCCTTCGGCTGCGGAAATGCAAAAGTGGCTTCGTCCACTGCAAACAGGTCTACGAAAGATCACCCATCACAGCAAGACCTCTCTTGGCTACGATACCGGCTGTAGGACAGAAATCCTCGCTTATGCAGAAAACTTCTCCGACACCCTAATGGACACAGTCCGCAGGCGATCAGTCGCAAGCCGAACTGCAGACATACCAAAAGACAACCGGCCTCACGGCCAACCCCATTCAAGTGTGCATAGCAGCATTTACTGATGCTTACTTTTGATGGCTGCCTTCAGGGCGGTAAGCTGCCGGAGATTAAGGTGTGATCGCAGATAATTAACGTCAAGAAGACAAAACGCGTCTCCCGCCTCAGCATCCACATCAAAACCTTCAGCTTGTAGAGCTTGAAGGATGGGAGCAACCGTGGCTTCGGTCTCTCCGCGGACTGCAGCGAGTGCTTCGTGTATTGTAGGCATTGGAACAGACTACACGACCGAGGCCCAATGGCATACTCCAGGCCGGTTCCGGCCCGGTTCCGACCTAACGGGTCCAGTTAACGAGATGGGTAACCGGTCGGTAGGATTACCGGGCGAACCGTTATCCGTTAACCGTCCCCAGTAATCGGTAACCGATGTCGGTAACCTGGCATGAGCAAAAATGCATTTCTGATTGCAACCAGTTTCTTTGTGACAATGCCCATTGTCACAAGGTTCATGCCCACGTGTCACACCCCGACAAGCTTGAGGAGGTTAAGGCAATGTGAATGCCGGGTGACAGGGGTGACAGTCTTGTGCAGGCACATTTGGAGACTAGTTTACACTGAGATTGGGGTGATGTTGGATTAAAATACTTGCAGTTCATGAAATTGAGGAAATGTGTTGCAAAGGCATATCCAAACGTTTCAGAGGGACGTTGTTTCGCCCGTAACAAACTTGTTACGGGCGAAACAAACTGGATTTCCACAGTCCCACCACTCAAAGAGCTCCCCACACCATCGCAAAGTCCTTTTTTTATTACAGACACATGTAACAAGTTGTCATAGCTTGAGATTGTCGATATATGACTGCTGGATTGTGACGAGGCCATCTCCTTACATGTCTTGCTGCACCAGCATGAGCAATGATCCCTTCTGTTCAAAATTTCAGGCAACATCGCAATGAGGCAAAACATTGTGCCGAATCTGCCGTACAAAGAGTGTTCAAAGCTTCACGCTACTAACGGACGAATACATAAGCATTCATTTACCTTAAAAGAATAAAGGAATTCTATAGCTTCATACAAATTCGCCTATCAGCAACTC
>NW_003307701.1:6208-16770 GCF_000143455.1 Volvox carteri f. nagariensis | reverse complement strand
TTGATCGTTAACCCAACTGGCCGTTAACCCAACCGACCGTTAACCCAACCGGGCCGTTAACGCCATTCANCCGGCCGGTTGGGTTAATGGGCCCCAANCGGTCGGTACCCGGCATGTTTATGCCATAGGGAGGATCCAATGACATGCGCTAACCAGGCTAGCCAGGAAAGTCACCCGGTCTGCTCTCGAGCTCAACCGCAACACTGAGAAGTACTGTTTCAGAGAGGAAAAGCTGTGACTTGCTGCCACGTTACACAAAACGGTTCATTAGACAGTTAAACATATCGGGTGCCGGCGGACCAGGCGCCGTACCTACGTGGGACGCGCGCAGGGACGCGACCTGTTCAACCTGGCAACTCGCAGACATTTCATTAGAGGACCTTTGTATGGAACTTTTTCAGGTCGCTCGAGCGTCACAGGAGCAGTGGCGACGCACTTTGTGGAGTGATGCACGTCCATGGAGTCCAGGAATTAACTTTGCGCGAGCAGCCACTCTGTATGGCCAAGTAGCATTCCAATTTCCATTCTTCGTAAAGAATCGGGAGAGTAACGCTACGGGAGCGTCCATATAATAATAGGACAAGGGGCTCCACTCGTCAAAGTAGACTTTGACATGGTGGCATTAGTAGAACCAAAACTAACTCCAGAAACGTTTTATGAAATTCATCAAGAATACGGTGAACCCAAAGATAAGAACAAGCGGAACCTTGCGGAACCGAACGCAATCGATCAACGCAGCGATCACTCATGAAAACACCAAGAGATGCAATGGAGGCTCACTCTAGGAACCAGGATTCCAAGGACAAAGAGGTTCGGCAGGTCAACTCGTCGGGTCAAGTCAAGTCGCATGTTGCACGAAGTGCATTTTCCACAGGACAACATATTACAAGTGACCGATTATCTCCGACACTGTCACATTGACATGCGCCGCACGGTGGTGGCCTGGTGGGGCTGCGGGACCTCCGCGGGACCCCCACGGTGGGTGGTGGGGGAGCCACCCTGCGGCAGCATCACTCCTGGGCCTGCCCCGTGGCCCTGGGCACGGTGGGCCAAATTCAATTGCAGATGGTTGCTCGGGTGAGCCGAGCAAAGCTCTGGCTGATGCAAGCGCCACCCCCTTGGAGGGCTGTGTGTAGGTTGTGGTAGTGTGTCCTGAGGTGCCTGTGTAGGCGACTTTCCCCGAGTCCTGCTTTATAATTTTCTGGTGCAGTTGTGATGCGTTGCTGTTGCCCCCTGTTTGGTAGTGGTGTCCCGCTGGGTGTCTCTGCATTTTTGGGTGTTCTGCTGGCGGGCTGTAGCTACTGTTCACTTTCAGGCATTGTGATGTGGGGATGCATTGCACCGACCTTGCACGGGGTCCACTGTAACCTTCATTCATTCAGTGTATGTGAAGAAGTGCATGAATTCTCGGTCTTAGAGGGCATTGCGTTATGTGTGTAGTGTAGGGTGTGCAGGATTTCACACGCAGTGCAAGTCGCGCGCCTGCCAGGGATTCACACGGCAGCCCCGGCCCATCATCAGATCACACGCAGTGCAAGTCGCGCCCCTGCCAGGGATTCACACAGCAGCCCCGGCCCATCATGAGCCTATGACAGCTGCCGCCACGTCAAGGTGATTTGCTTTGTGTGCTCGTGAGGCAGGGAGCTCTGTCCAGCTGGCGCTGCTTCTGATGGGGTGTTACACTGTGGGCGGCTCATCCCGAGAGAGGACAAGCACCAGGGGCTATGACCGGGCCGAAACACAGGGGCGGGCAGGCGCGTGGCTCTACGTCCGTCTGTTCCGCCGCGCTCGCCTCACCCCCTCACTCACGCCAACCGGGGCGCTGTCCCAGCCCCTGGCTAAGGCAACACAGCGGACACAGAAGACTGCGAACTGAACTAAGCGAGAGACCACACTTCTGCCTTCTGTGATTGCGCTAAACATGTACCCGTTTGGTACCTGCTGAGGCTTTGCTGCTTGACCATCCACGCTCTTCTCGCACTTGGGTTTGTGACCTTCACAGCTGCTCCTCTATCTGTTACTGCAATCGTGCTCGCTGCCATCAGAGCGGTTACCTTTCGCTAGTACCCATACTTGCATGAAACACTCTTATATCAACCGAGTCTAATACAATGACCAGCAGTGAATTTGACAAAGTGTCATGCTCTCATCCAAAGTCAGACCTGTGCCTAAATGCGAACGTAAAGGCACAATTCTTTGTCAATATGTTCTTCGTTAAACGTCTTACTTATAACACTCGTAGAAATTGCGAATATATGAGTTTTTGGTGCTTATGTGAGCTTGAATGGGCTGGGGACCGGAAGGCACATAAATTAGGTCCCTCGCCGGTCCCACGGTCGTACATTCCGGGTCCCCTGGCCCTAGATATGCCCTACATAGATTTGTCGGTTGCCTTTTTGCAGTCTTCTTCTGTTACCCCAACACTTGAACTCTGGCGATACTGCTTCCCGATTCCTTTTTCTATTACTAAAACTTCATGACCAAGACCTTGGCCTTGGTGTGTCTTTGTACTGAAGCAATGCAAAAATCAAGTCACACTCACCAGCAACAACGCCTGGGCCAGCCGTAGCCGCAGCTGCACATTAAGGAGAAACGAGAGGGATGCACCATTGACATCATTAGTTGCTCAACAATGGGAACGTGTTCATAGCAGCAGTTAGCAGTCAGCACTCAGGCTGGACACGATCATTTAAGCAATCGTTCAAGGTTGTGTAGACATGGCTTGATTAGTGTGTGAGGTGAGTTCATATGCTATGTGAGGTGACGTGGTAACACGACCAGTAGTTAGTCATGGGAGTCCAGGAAATACCCTAAAAATGCAATATGACTAAAAAGAGTCAGCATGTGTGCATGTACCAAGGAAATATAACCCCTGCGTTGTTTTTCCCCCAGCAAAATGATTTGCACCTCACGCAGGTGCACCTGTCGGGGTGTACCTCCCCTCCAAGAAGAAGGAAAGGCGTCAGCTGTGTGTCACTCAAGACATACACTACAACAATCGAATAACACGCGTTGTTCCTATGTACAGCGGGTGTTTCTATCACAAACACAAACAAGCAAACTCCCAACCCAGTCTAGGAATGCGCTGAGCTTCCACAAGCAGCTAAGTTTGCATGTAGCAAGCTACATTTACCTTAGAATATCTTTAAGCTATTAAAGCTTAATCACAGTAACGGTACGGTCCCGTATTTACGAACCATACTCGTTAACTGTACGAACTCACTTTCTGGTACGCTATCACAACCTAGCGTACGACACCAAGACTCCAGGAATGGAGATGGCGGCAGGTGGGCCGCATTTAAGCCACCCAGGTGAAGTGCTTCGGCCAGACACTTAACGTATCACTATACTAGTGTTCAGGGTTCAAGACCTTGCTGTCACCGTTCTCGACGTATGTCTTCGAATCCCGACTTCCCTTGTCTCTTCTCACGCCTAACGCTGGGTCGCCAATCGTGGACGAGACCCTCTACTTCCGCTAAAACAGCTAAGGTAAGAGACGGCTGTTACATTGCCGATGCATGCCTGTTTCGATTGGGCATGCCTGTTTTGATTTTGTTTCGTTTTTTGCATGCCTGTTTCAAGGCAACCGAAATTGCCTCTTTCAGGGTGTTGAGTTGCCGGAGATTAAGTTGCGCTCGCAGGTCATTTACGTCGAGATGACAGGGGTGATAAATCGAGGGTGTCTCCCCGGGAATTGATTCGGGAAATTTTATATATAAATAGTGTATAAGATCCAAATGTTCAGCTTTATATGTGCAGAAGGCATTTGGGGCCGAAGTAATGAACCAGTACAGCCAACTGACCAATTATTCCATTTCTTCCAGGCTCAGACCCCCATTTATTCCCAAAAAAGTAATATATTACCAAAAAAAACACTGGGTGGTATAGCTTCACCAGCGGCCCCCTTTCCCGAGACAGTTCCATGCTCTCCCCTGCTAGAGGGGCACCCCAATCCATCACCCCATCCGACTTCAACAGTATTTGTTGGGTTCAGCAACTCACCACCAGCATCCAACCAAATCTAGCCGATCTAGCCGATCAGGTCAGCTCGCAAGTTGATATCATCACGTCCTACACTGTTGTAGCGCCTTATAGCGTTACAGAACTTAATCACTGCATGATTAAGGCACGACTTGATAAGACTGAGCTACGAACAGTCTACAAATATCTTAGAGTTCAGACGTGCTTCCTTACCAAGGAATGACACGCACTTGAGATACCTACAGACTCATCGGTTCGAGCAACCAATGTAGATCTGAAGAGACATCGTACAATAGAAGTTGTTACGGCCTCCTAAGCACGAGTATTTATACTCGGGAGGAAGCCTGGGATTAGGCATCAATCTAAGAACACACCAGTGGGAAGGATTCTAGAAGCTTACGCTTCTAACGCCCATTACTGAGGAACGAACCCAGTCCTTGACGGAGCGGATCCGTCCTGTAACCTGTCAGCTCTCGCCACTATCACGCGCTAACATTTTGGGGTTACAGCCTTCACTCTAGGCTGCTATTTTCTTACAATAGGTCCGATGGTTAGAAATTCTGAATTACAGAAGAAGGATTTAGAAGTCATCCAGTGGCAACTTTTCGTCGCGAGCTTGGACTCCAAATTCCTGTTTGACCTCCACGGTTGTATGGAATTTACGCCCACACAGCTACAGCAATTGCGGGACCAGTTGGCGTTGGCAGTTGCCTCTCTTACCCTGAACAGTAAGATAAGGGTCTTTTGAGTTCCTTTGACATAAATGAGGGGCACAGGCGGTTACCTCCCACTCCCAGACCCCTCAGAGGATCCGGCTCCGGGCACCCCGCCCCCTGCCGTGGGCCCCTCGGGCCATGTGAACGACTCTGGGGCCGGCGGGTTGAGACCCGCCGGCCCCAGAGTCGGCGGGTCTCAACCCGCCCCCGGCAACCCGAATCCCCCAAATCCGGAACAAACCCCGAGCCCCGAGACAGCAGTGCTGCATGAGCAGATCGCGGCCCTTGCTGCTGAACTCCGTGAACTGAAGCGGGCTCACCAGAACACAGTTCCCTTGAGAAACCCAGAGGTAACTAGGAACCCACCAAACCCCCACCCAAACGCCGGTTTCCGGCTGAAAGCCCCGAAAATTTCTGAACCGCAGTGGAAGAACCTTTGCAACTATGGTATGATTCCCCTTCCCTGGGACAGCGATTGGATCCGAGTTGCTGCTTGACAGAAAAAGATGCGTATTTAGACCGGTTCTCAGGAAGACTCAGTGAGACCTCAGTACGCATTCTTCCCGATTCAGGCGCGACGCACTGTTTCATCTAGGGGTGGGAACTTACGCTTTACGGTTTTACGCCTTACGCTTTTCCGTTACGGTAATTACGGTAGGGCCCAAAAACGACCGTAAGTTTTCGGTGTGACGGCGTAACGTCAATTACGGTGTCCATTTTGCCTGTCCTCACCGGAAGTCAGATGTCCACACGCCACCGCTCCTCCAAAGCAACATATAATCATCTAACATCCATTCTAGAGCAATTAATGGAAGATGAAACTGTCCGATTTGCCGCGAAAACCTTGCTTCAAAGTTCGAAAACGCACCTCAACATAGCCACAACTAAGTAGATCTATACCAGCACCAAGGTAACTATGTAAACAATGATACTAGAAATCAGCACTCTGCTCATTCTGAAGTGGTCGTGCATTTATTTCCGTGCGAGCGCGCCAATCGCGATGAGCACGGGCTGCTGTTTGGGTGTCTCATCGGCCATTGTTACACATGAACCACGCGAACAGACGTAGCAGCTAAAAGAAAATGTTATTTATTGTTACTATAATTACTAAAATGTTTTGGGTTCACGAAAATGGCCACTGGTACGGGACTGTAAAGCATTACGGTTGGTCTCAGGACGCCCCAAACCGTAATATACGGTATTTGACGCTTTGCACTTTATGCTTTGCGTAACTTACGGTCCAAAAAGTCTATTACGCTGTAAGTTTCCACTCCTAGTTTCATCGCTAAGGCTTTGGCAGACCGTCTTGGATTAGCCTTAGAACCTTCACCATGTGCGCCGGTACGGCTTGCTGATGCATCGTACGCGTCCGTCGTTGGTGAATGCAAAACCTCCCTTCACATCGGAAGATTTCGAGCCGAAGTCCGTTTCCTCGTATTGCCGACGTTAACCACGTCCGCCGATGTTGTTTTGGGTCAGAATTTTCTAAGATACCGCGCCGAATTAAGACCCGCGGAAGGTTCCTTGAGATTGAAACGACCCACGGGACTCTCGGTTACGCTACGATCGGAGAACGCACCATCTCCCATAACAGTCTCTGATGCAACAGTCACGCTTCTTGAAAAACGACCTGAGACAATTAAGATCGTCTCACCAAAGAGAATTTATCGAGATTTGAACGAAGCTGGCTGTCGATCGTTGCTTGTTGTCGTGAAGCAAACCGCATCCCTGCTCACAGACACACCAACGCTTAATGCTGTGGATCTGCCACCACACATTACTGAGAATGAATCCCTTGTGGAGATTATCAACGAATTTCCGAATGTTTTCGCACCGATTACAGAATTACCACCGGATAGAGGTGTCAACCACACTATCCCACTGGAACCGAATGCGCAACCGACTTTCCGACCCCAGTGGCGACTTTCGCCGTTAGAAAGAGAGGAAGTAGAGAAGCAAGTCAAAGATCTGCTTGCGAAAGGATTTATCCGTCCTTCAACTTCGCCTTTCGGCGCTCCGATCCTCTTTGTGACTAAGAAAACCGGAGAGTTACACATGTGCATTGATTACCGGGCTTTGAACAAGATTACCATCAAGAATCGATACCCCTTGCCCTGGATTGATGATACACTTGATCGTCTAGCTGGTGCATCGATTTTCACGGCCCTTGATTTAGCTTCTGGCTACCACCAGTTGCGGATTACTCCAGAAGATGTTCCTAAGACGGCTTTCACAACCCCTCTCGGACACTTCGAGTGGCTTGTATTGCCTTTCGGCCTATCGAACGCCCCCGCAACCTTCCAGAATTTGATGAATCGCATTTTTGCACCGTACTTGAACTGATTTGTTACGGTCTACTTGGATGACATTCTGATATTTTCCAAAACCCCAGAAGAACACGCACGCCATTTAAGGGTGGTGTTAAAGGTCCTTGAGGAAAATCAGTTACGTGTCAAGCTTTCCAAGTGCGATTTTTGGAAGACCGAAGTTCACTATCTCGGACATGTCGTGAACGCAGATGGTATCCGTATGGATCCCAAGAAGGTTGAGATCATTCGAAATTGGCCCTTGCCAAAGGACATCTCTGAACTTCGATCTTTCGTTGGCCTTGCAAACTATTTCCGGTGATTTATTGCAGGTTTTAGCTCCCTTGCTGCACCTCTGACAGATCTCTTCAGTGCGAAAAGATTACCAGATGAATGGCCTGAGCAAGCCATACGAGCCTTTGAAATGCTCAAAGCTCGACTATCGAACGACGTTTTGTTGAATTACCCGGATTTTACGAAGCCTTTCGAAGTGATCTCAGATGCTTCACTGAATGGAACTGGCGCAGTACTCCTGCAAAACAACCGACCGGTTGCTTTTACAAGTAAGAAATTTTCCCCTGCTGAACGGAACTACAGCACGGGTGAACAGGAGCTACTTGGGGTAATCAACGCCTTGAGAGAATGGCGATGCTACTTACAAAGTTCCATACCTTTTAATCTCGTCACAGACCACCATCCACTGATCTTTCTTAAGACTCAGTTGAACTTAAGCCGCAGACAAGCCCGTTGGCTTGAGTTCCTGGCTCAATTTGATTTTTGAGTGGATTTACCGACCAGGACGATTGAACGTGGTCGCCGACGCTTTTTGTCACGCCATCCCTCCTTGGCATCTCTAGTGGTATTCAATGCGGTTACCACACGTCGCCCTCAGGGATGTACGCTGGACCCACTCATCCAACGTATTGCCGATGCTACAAAGAGAGACGCTTATTTCCAGAACCCAGATCATACTCGTTTCTTTTTGACGAATCCTCTCGGATTCTTCCAGATAGAAAGGGGGGAGTGTGAGTACCGCATCATGGTACCCAATGACCCCGCCTTGAAACGAGAGATTATTGAATGAAGCAACACGGACATCTTGTCAGGACACCCTGGACGAGATCGAACCATTGATTTAGTTGAACGAAATTCCTGGTGGCCTACGTTGAAAGCTGACGTCGCAGACTTTGTCGCATGTTGCGATCTTTGTCAACGGAATAAAGCTTCATCAGGCAAACCGCTAGGTCTATCTCGACCTCTGCCGATTCCTGAAAGACCCTGGAGCAGCGTCTCAGTGGACTTTGTACTCGGATTGCCCTCGACTAGAAAAGGTTACAACTCCCTTGTGGTATTTGTAGACCGACTGACTAAGATGGTGCATGTACGACCATGCAAGAAAGAAATAGACGCAGAAGAAACTGCAGATTTATTCTTTGGCACCGTGGTACGGCTTCACGGTTTACCAGACACCTTCGTCTCAGATCGTGACACCAAGTTTACTGGTGCTTTCTGGACCTCTCTCATGAAGAGGCTAGAAGTGAAGCAGGCGATGAGTACTGCTTTCCATCCTCAGACTGATGGTCAGACAGAACGAGTTAACCACGTCCTTGGAAACATGTTGAGGAACTACTGTGATCAGGAACCTTCACAGTGGGAGATATATCTCGGACCGGCCGAATTTGTGATTAATAACTCGAAGAATCGTTCGACAGGAGTTAGTCCATTCTTCCTGAATTATGGCTATCATCCTAAGACCCCTGTACAACTCGAACTCGGTGACACAGTTCCCTTTGCTAAAGGTTATGTTGACACGTATGCCAAGAGACTTGCTGCTGCTAAATCTGCTTTGATAACGGCGCAAGATCGAATGACTAAGCAAGAAAATAAAGGACGACGTGATGTGTCGTTTACGGAAGGACAACAAGTCTTACTCAGTACGAAGAACTTAACCCTCCAGAAAGGTTCGAAGAAACTGATGCCTAAATGGATTGGACCTTTCACGATTGAGAAGATCATCAATCCTGCTGCCGCTAGATTGACTCTTCCAGAGGAATATCGTTTCCATAACGTATTCCATGTATCGTTGATACGGCCTTATCGATCTGATGGCACCGTACAACCACCTCGACCTACAGTCGGAATTGAACCTGAAGGTTCTACCTCTGTATGGACACCTGAACGCATTCTAGATCATGATCAACGGAAACTCCGAAACCGTACCCTGACACGATATCTCGTGAAATGGGTTGGTCATGGACATGAGAATAACAGTTGGATTGAAGAACCTGCTTTCCCCGACAGATCCCTTATTGATGCCTATTGGACTGCACGCCGCGTGGATGCATGCATCTAGAAAGGGGGGCAGATGTTGTAGCACCTTATAGCGTTACAGAACTTAATCACTGCGTGATTAAGGCACGACTTGATAAGACTGAGCTACGAACAGTCTACGAATATCTTAGAGTTCAGACGTGCTTCCTTACCAAGGAATGACACGCACTTGAGATACCTACAGACTCATCGGTTCGAGCAACCAATGTAGATCTGAAGAGACGTCGTACAATAGAAGTTGTTACGGCCTCCTAAGCAACGAGTATTTATACTCGGGAGGAAGCCTGGGATTAGACATCAATCTAACAACACACCAGTGGGAAGGATTCTAGAAGCTTACGCTTCTAACGCCCCTTACTGAGGAACGAACCCAGTCCTTGGCCGAGCGAATCCGTCCTGTAACCTGTCGGCTCTCGCCGCTATCACACGCTAACATACACCGTCCACCTCTCAAACACCCGAGAGGTCGGCAGGTGGATTTGAACCAGGGTCACCTGGGGACAGAAGCCAGGCCTTCATCTCTGCCAGCCACCTGCCTCCATGTATGTATGTAAAAGTATGGATGGATGGATGGATGTGACCACACGTGTGGTAACTTAACACGCAGCTGACTTGCCAGGAGGTCCACGACCCACGGATCAGTGACAACAGCGTGCTCTGGAGCCTCACGGCTCGTGAGGGCACCCGCCGCATCGGCGGCGGAAATACTGTAGCCACAATACAATAAACATCGTGAGCACGTGAAGGCAAAGTTATATATATGTACACTGTCGGCACCATCAACACCATTGCATTGCACCAGCCGCCGACTTCGCTCAAATCGACGAAGTGCCTATCCTTGTCTTCTGTATTATCTAATTCTTCTTCTAAATGTTTGGGGCATAGCGTCTGCGGAGTTTCTGAGCCGTTTGCTTTGGTCAAGAATGAACGAATGGCCCGTTGACCTAAGTTGAATGCAACAGCGGGCCGTCTCATGGTGATATCATCAAATACTTTATATATTGTAATGTTACAGAGTGGGAGGCTTCTGGGCCTCTTTATCACTTTGTCAGTTCTACGATTTTTCGTCGGGGGTGTCAAACCCTGCCCCTCAGCTCCGACCAACTAACAACCCCCCCAATGCGTGATGCCCCACTCTACTGCTGGTTACCAACAAACAGTGTGCCAAAGCCCACCATACAGCCTCGTGGTAATGCTCACCAGCAGCAGCCGGCAGCGAGCCGCAAGG